>NC_056732.1:529377680-529410180 GCF_019279795.1 Protopterus annectens
TTTTCTTGGCTTTCAGTTTGAAGCCATGTTTCTGGCACCAGTCATTAGTTTGGATAAGGCCCTCTTGGAAGATATTCACATCACTAGGAGAATTTAAGACAGCACCCATCATGCAGTCATCTGCAAACTTTGTCAGCCACAGACCACTGGTTTTGGTTGCACCTCAGAAAAGTATATGCCAAACAGTAGAGACCCCAAGACCAATCCTTGGGGTACACCACTCGTTACGGGTCTACTACTAGAGGTGGCTTCCCCTACTTTGACTCAGTGGGTTCTATCAGTGAGCCAGTTATCTACCCATCTGGTAACATACGGGTTAATGCCTAACAAAATTTTGATAACGAACACATCAAAAAAGATCTTTGTTGGTGGATTCAGTCTACAGAGGTGACAATAGGCAGACCATTTGTTCTCCCCCAACCAGTAGCTACAGTGACCACGGACGCTTCCCAGATAGGGTGGGGGGCATTATCTGGACAGACTGTTCAAGGGACTTGGCAGGAACACGAATACCATTTGCACATCAATGTCCTGGAGATGAAAGAGGTGATCATTGCATTGCAAGCATTCCAAAACTCTCTTCTTTCGGGGACAATTGCAATTCAGAATGTACCCTTATATAACAACAAATACAAAGATGGAATGGGTACTAGACCTTGTGGTAGATGTAAATACTTTAGTTACATTTTACAAGAATCAGTAATGCATTTGGATAATTTAATGAAAAGTACTGTTTACCCTAGGGGAGGAAATTGTTGCACCAGTGGGCTAGTGTATATAGCCAGGTGCAACACTTGTACTTCATATTATATTGGGAAAACCGAAAGAACTTTAAAAACTAGAATGTATGAACACCTGTATGATATTAAAAACAAAAGAGAAACTAATGCACTGTACAAACACAGTGTTACTTGCGAGAACCATACAGGTTATAAATTTGCAATACTTGACCGGGTAAAGCAAGATATTAGAGGTGGGGATTGGCAGAATTTATTATGTAAAAAAGAACTTATGTGGCAGCTTAGGCTGGCTGCAAATTTGCCCCCTGGTTTAAATGGCTATTTGAGTATTCACCCTGTTTTAAAGGAAAAAGCAGAAGCTATTTAGTAACTTTATATGTACCATTATTTATATTATTCAAAACAACATGTTTTGTGACATCGTTCTTATTTATTAAGATGTGTTAATATATGAAAATGTATTTTTAAATATTAGCATACTTTGTACTGGTCTGTGGAATTTTTTAACAACTTGTCATTACATTTCTACATGTTGCTGTCACATTTTAGAAAAGCTTTTTCTTTAAAGGTTTATTGTTTAATTGACTTAGCCTCATGATAGATAACTATGAAATTTATTGGTTACTTCATAGTATTTAAGAAGGTGTTTTGTGACATTCTGTTTGATTCTGATGAAGTCAAGGTTTTATTGACAAAAGCGCTCAATTTTTATGTAATTTTATGTTAATTAAAAAGCATTTTGGACTCGCAACTTTTAGTGCTGATTTTGTTGTTTCTTAGTGGAATTGAGCACTAAAACACCACCAGTTTTCTGGTTCATAGTTGTTATTTGGTGGTTTGGTTGTTATGGAGTCCGACCGCTCCATTGACTTTTCACCTATTCCTGATGTTGGATCTAATTCAGAGCTTTTGGCAGTGAAAAAAGACATTGCAGACCTTAAGGGCGAGCTTACTCGTCTTTTGGAAATGCTTTCCCAGCCACAACACACTTTTCAACGTTCTTCTCCCATTACTGGTTCTTTTAAGGGAGACCGACCACCAGCCGAGAGTGTTTCACAAGCCAACAGTTCGGATTTGGTCATGGTCGACCTTAAACAACGACAAGGAGGTATTGCGGTTGCACAGGTACACAGGGCGGAAGTTGAAGCTTTGTCTTCCGGCTTTCCAGTACACGCCAGCAATAATGGAAGTAAGGCTGATCCACTATTCGTATTTACGAACTCTAGAACTAACTGTGCCGTTGATTTGGATCCAGGAATCGATTCGGACCATGATTGTGATGGCACAGATGTCTTTCATCAATCTCAGAGTAACGGAATTGTTAAAAAAGGTACTGTTGGTTCTGAAATTGTTAATACAAATGGTAATAAGCAAGCTTGGGTCCAAAATTCTTTTCCAGTTAAGGGCGCAGCTTGCACATGTATTAATCAAACTAAAAACTTGAGTAATTTTCAAAATATTGCTATGGCTGGTTCAAACACCACTACAAAAGACTGCCCTATTATTATTTCTGAAAACTCTTATGCCAACTTATTTGAAAAACACTATTCTTTTTCTGGGTCTAAATGTGGACATTCAAATGCTCGAAATGAAAAGGCAAATGTACATTATGATTTTAATTCTTTAAAGGACATAATCTATACATTTGAAAAAAGACTTTTCAAATACAAGATGTGTCAACTGAAATTTGTTATTTGAAAGAATGTATTAATGGAAAAATAGTGCCCCGGGGTCTTAGGGTTTACAAGTTTCCTTTTGGAATATATTATGATCAAGAATGTATTAAAGAATTTATTAACATGTTTGACAGATGGGGCTTGGAACTACTTGAAAAGAGTATATCTGTGTATGAAAAAATGGAGGTTAAATTACAGAAGGAAGTTGAGCATTTTAACAATTTGATTGTGACCGACCTGCTTTTTGACCAGTATCAGGGTTTGTATAGTAAGGTATTGGACAGAGTTGGTAAAAAATGCGACAGTGTTTTTAACAAAAAAATTAAAAAGTTAAACAGAGATAGGAAACAATATGATGAAAAGAGGGTTTATCATACAGAAAGATTAATGGGATATGAGTCCAAGTAATTCAGGGGGTTTTACAAATGTTTCATCTGGTGAATTTGTATCCAGACCTAGGGGTTTTGAGGACATTAACGAAAAAGAACAGTTTGTTTCACAGGATGAGGAACACGAGACTGTTGGTTATCAGGATTTTCCCATTCCCAGACACTCCAAAAGAATAGCCAATCGCAAACAGACAAATTTTTCTGCCTACCAGAAGGCAGCAAACAAATACAGAAACTCCCTGAAGTGGTAGGAGATTTTCTTTTAGCTTCTAGTTTTAACAGTAATCTGTCAAAAATCCAACACACTATGAACGGTTTTCACATTTTTAATTATACAGATCAAGAAATGACACCTGAACACTTTTCATTATTCTCTAAAGGGTTTAAATTTGTCCCTACAAGAACACCTGATATAGCTGACACCTTTGTGGAATTACAATTATATCTAAGGAAGCTTAACTTAAAAGTAATAAATGTTAAGAACGAAAAGGATCCTGTCAACAGAGTAAGGACAGGTTTTAAGAAAAGCAGTACTTATAACCCACCCCTTCATCCACTTATTGGTACATTTGAGAAAGTTATTAGGGATGAAATTTACGAGATTTGGGGAAGGGATAAAAAGATCTTTTATAACCTTAACAAAACAGAGAGGGCCTTACTTGATAAATTGAGAAAAGACAGGAGCATTCGTGTTATGGTTCCTGACAAAGGTGGAGGAATTGTAGTATACAATAGTATTGATTATATCGATGCTATTCAGAAGATTTTGTTCAATGAAAATTACTATACAGTGTGTTCTAGGAATGAGATTTATATAGCTTATAGAAGAACAGATGGTTTCTTGTACGAATATTTGATGGACCAAAGAATTGACAAGACAGTATATGATTTTTTAACAAATGTGCATCCAAAAATTCCAGCCATGTTTGGGATATCTAAAGTACACAAAAGTGTTGAAAATCCCCCTTTTAGGCCTATTGTGGCCGCGGCTGGATCTAAGACTCACAATTTATCTGTGTATGTGGATAGGAGGATAAAACATGTTGTTGATTTATGTCCCCACCTGGTTAAAGATTCATGGGATTTTCTTAGGCAACTTAAAGACCATCTGTGGCATGCTGACCTACACCTCTTGACTATAGATGTAGTTGACCTTTTTACCTGTATTCCAAAGCAGGAAGGATTGTCCTTTTTTGAGGAAACCTTGTACAGTTTGTCTAATTTAGACAACAATGAGGTTAAATTGCTTAGCGAAATCATGGAAATTATTTTAGACCACAACTACATCTTTTTTGAGGGTGAATTTTACCAACAGGTCAGAGGTGTAGCAATGGGAGCGGCTTGTGCCCCTACCTATTCCAACTTAGTCTTACTAGGATGGGAAAGACAGCATTTATTTACAAGTAAATTCTACAAGAACATATCCTTCTACTGTCACTTTTTGGATGACATATTTGTTTTATGGAAAGGAAACATTGCTGATATTCCATTATTTATACAGTATTTGAACCAAACAACTGCATTTTTTAAGTTTACATTTCATCATGACTTTTATGAAATTAGTTATTTGGATATTAAAATTATCAAAGGTCAAGAGAACTTTATATCTAGAATTTACAGAAAGAAAACCTTTTGTAACAATTATTTGCACTACAATAGTCACCACCCCTTATTTCAGAAGAAAAGTATAATAAAGGGGCAAGCTGTGAGGGTAGCCAGGATGACCTCTTTGTATGAAGATGTTACAAAGGAATTTATATTTCTTAAGAGCATGTTTGTGGAAAGAGGCTACCCTACAAGTTTGGTAGAAAACATTCTAACTGAAGTTTTGGATGAGTGGGGGAAAAATATATATACCCCTTCTTGGAAAAGGTTTGGACAAAAATAAAAAAATGTTCCAAGACATGAGGGGGAAACTGAGAAAGTGAAAAGTATTAATTATGAACAAACTTGTATTGTACAGTATAGCCCCCTATGTCAACAAATAAAAAAGTAATGCAAAAAAACTGGAGCATTTTTAAAGTTGATAATGAGATATTTAAAACTGTGGGAGACGAACCTTTTTTTACTACTAAAATAGGACTAAATATCAAGAGAATTCTAGAGAAGGGACAGAATGTACCCTTATATAACAACAAATACAAAGATGGAATGGGTACTAGACCTTGTGGTAGATGTAAATACTGTAGTTACATTTTACAAGAATCAGTAATGCATTTGGATAATTTAATGAAAAGTACTGTTTACCCTAGGGGAGAAATTGTTGCACCAGTGGGCTAGTGTATATAGCCAGGTATAACACTTGTACTTCATATTATATTGGGAAAACCGAAAGAACATTAAAAACTAGAATGTATGAACACATGTATGATATTAAAAACAAAAGAGAAACTAATGCACTGTACAAACACAGTGTTACTTGCAAGAACCATACAGGTTATAAATTTGCAATACTTGACCGGGTAAAGCAAGATATTAGAGGTGGGAATTGGCAGAATTTATTATGTAAAAAAGAACTTATGTGGCAGCTTAGGCTGGCTGCAAATTTGCCCCCTGGTTTAAATTGCTATTTGAGTAGTCACCCTGTTTTAAAGGAAAAAGCAGAAGCTATTTAGTAACTTTATATGTACCATTATTTATATTATTCAAAACAACATGTTTTGTGACATCGTTCTTATTTATTAAGATGTGTTAATATATGAAAATGTATTTTTAAATATTAGCATACTTTGTACTGGTTTATAGAATTTTTTAACAACTTGTCCTTACATTTCTACATGTTGCTGTCACATTTTAGAAAAGCTTTTTCTTTAAAGGTTTATTGTTTAATTGACTTAGCCTCATGATAGATAACTATGAAATTTATTGGTTACTTCATAGTATTTAAGAAGGTGTTTTGTGACATTCTGTTTGATTCTGATGAAGTCAAGGTTTTATTGACAAAAGCGCTCAATTTTTATGTATTTTTATGTTAATTAAAGAGCATTTGGAATCGCAACTTTTAGTGCTGATTTTGTTGTTTCTTAGTGGAATTGAGCACTAAAACACCACCAGTTTTCTGATTCACAATTGCAATTCAATCAGACAGCATGTCAGTGGTATGGTACATCAACAAACAAGGGTGAACCAGATCCTACCCCCTATATCGAGAGGCCCAGAGAGTTTGGCAATGGGCAATTTCTTCTTAACCCTTTCTCATTGAGATGCATATTCCGGGGAAGTCCAATGTGATAGCAGAGAAGCTGAACAGGGCAATTTTAAAGCCACATGAGTGATCCCTGAATCAGGAAGTTGCGAGCAAATTTTTTACAAGTGGGGCCAGCTGTGCTGCAATCTCATTGCCACATCCATCAATGCCAAATGCAGCAGCTTTTTTGGCCTAATCCCACCTCCAGAAGAGTCACCCAGGGATGCACTTGTCCATGATTGGCTCCTGGGACTTCTTTATGCCTTTCCACCTTTTCCCCTCATACCGAAGGTAATCCAGAAAGCAAAACTGTTGAGTTGTAAAATAATTCTCATTGCTTCTTACTGGCCTCATCAGATATGGTTCCCCTTCCTATGGCCTTATCTATAGGAGGACCCTTGGATTCTGGACCCAGTGCCGGATCTCTTGATTCATCAGTCCAGGACTCTCCATCCCTCCATCCAAACTCTCAAGCTGACAGCTTGGTTACTCCACTTCCAGTCTTAGCCAGGCTTCTAGAATTATCCACAGCTGTGGGGCACATTCTAGTGTCTTCTCACAAAAGTACTACAAGGAAACTTTATGTGAGTAAGTGGAAGAGATTTTCCTTTTGGACGAATAAAAAACAATTTGACCCTCTCACAGCTCCGATTTCAGCCATCCTGGAATTTCTGTTGGAAATTTTTAATCAAGGGGTGGCAGCCACCACTGTTCGAGTTCAGCTGGCTGCTATTTCTAACCTTCACATAAGCATCAAAGGTTCAAACATTATGTCTCACAGATTGTGCAAAGCCTTTTTAAGAGGCACATTCCTTCTAAGATCTCCTATCAAAGAACCCCCATCACGGTGGGATCTAAATTTAGTATTAGCCTCCTTGATATTGCTCCCTTTTGAACCAGCTTCTTCTTGTCCCTTAAAGTTTTTATCTTGGAAAACTATTTTTCTAATATCCATTACTTCACCTAGAAGATTTTCTGAATTACATGCTCTTTCTATTCATCCTCCCTATTTGGTTTTCCATAAAGACAGAGTCTTCCTCAGAACGAATCCTTCATCTTACCTAAGGTATGTTCTGAAGCCAATCTAAAAAAATCCATTGAGCTACCAGTGTTTTTTACAAATTATGGCAACAAGGCAGAATATAAACTCCATGAGCTGGGCGTACATAAACAGCTACATTTTTATTTGCATAGAACAAAGGATCTCAGGAAATCTGACCAGCTATGTGTGTCCTTTGCAGAAAACAGAAAAGGAGTCCCAGTTTCTAAGGTTACATTGTCTAAATGGCTTACAGACAAAATTACTTATGCTTATAGCTCTCAACATAAACATCTTCCAGGTCAAATTCGAAGGCATTCTACTAGAGCTGTGTCTACCTCCACTGCCTTTCAAGCCAGACTGCCTTTGGATTCAATTTGTGCTGCAGCCACATGGGTTAACCCTCATACCTTTATTACTCATTACAAAGTACATGTGGACAAGGCTTCTTTTGGTTCCACTGTTCTGAAGAGTTTTTTCCCTTGAGCCACCCAAGAAAGTAGGTGCTGGGGACGCTGTCCCAACCAGCAAAATGAAGGCGAGATAGGACAACATAACATAAAGAAGTTATGTACTCACCATAACGTTGCATGTTTGAGGTCCAGTATCTTGCCTTCATTCTTGCATCCCTCCCTCCTTCCCCCCTTCCTGGATGATTTGGAGGAGTCTTTTGGCCCAATATCTTGTTCCCCTCTCTTGTTCTGGGGTCCTTTAAGATTTGTGCCTTTTGTTGTACATATGTGTATATAGTGCTATATATATATTTATGTGTAATTTTTTCTAAAATTACACAAATCTCATGTTAATCTAATGTTATTAGCTTACCAAACGAGATCTGGGTATCTGCCACTAGGCTACATGGGATAGGGTGCAGCCTCGAGCCAGAAAAGAGCTCTCGAGCTTTAGTATAAGGCCGAGTCAGAACCGATGCTCGATTCCGAACCCAACCAGCAAAATGAAGGCGAGATACTGGACAACAAACATGGAACATGAGTACATAGCTTCTTTTTTTCTTAAGGTGAAATCCAGGACATATACCCATGATTTTTAAATGTAATTTTTGGTTATTACAGTGATTTCATTATAATTTTCTTCTACATGTAGATATATTGAAAACTGAGAATGATTCTAGGCACAGAACACTTAATAATGCAAGCTGGCAATATTATAAATAATAAATATGAGCAGAAATGCATCTTGTGGTGAACTGCAATTCTGGCTAAAATGCCATATTCTATGAAAACCCTGTGTTTTTTCAAATCTCAGACAGTCCAAATTTGTTATTTACTGGTATGTTTTCTGAAAAAATGAAAATCAGTCTCCCTGAATATTATTTCATTAAATTACATTGACGCTAACTCAAATGCACACACACGCACACACGCACACACGCACACACACACACACACACACACACACACACACACACACACACACACACACACACACACACACACTAAACACACACACACACATACACTAAACATATGTAGACATGCAGAATTGTGCTTGCATGCTTGTGTGTATACACACACACACACACACACACACACACTAAACACACACACACACACATACGCTAAACATATGTAGACATGCAGAATTGTGTTTGCATGCTCGTGTGTATACACACACACACACACACACACACACACACACACACACACACACACACACACACACACACACACACACACACACACACACACAATGCACACAATCTCAAATTTAAATGCACAAATTCACTCACAGCAATGCATTCGTTATTTATTCTTTGTGATCAGACCTTTATGTTTTTCTTCAAGCCAGTGAAACTCATTGCATAATAATATTCTATCAATGCACTTACTGGAACATGTTCCTTGCAAGTTGATAGGTCAAGTATTTTTTTAATTTTGAAACAGTGGTTTATACATATAGGTAACAGAAGATATATAAATAAGATAAATAAATAATGCTTTCCATAATAAAATGCTAGGGACATATGGGGTATAATGTAAAATCTGTATGGCTGGAAGTTGTTTTTCAATGTTGATATAAAAATAAAAAATAACAGTTTTAGTTATAGTAGTAAATGCCTATATTTAGTTTTGGCAGTTGTCCATATTTAATAACTTTTCTGGGGCAGTTTAGGAAATAAAACCTGCATCAATGAGCTCATCCTTGGTAAAATAATTGTGCTCAGATGTAATGATATGACATGCTGGCCAGATTGATGATAGTAGCATAACATATCTAGAAGATGAGTTTTTAGTTTATCTATTGTGTAGTTTGAAACTTGAAGGAAATGACAGGACATATCAGGTGTCTATTTAGCTGAAAATATAGACGGTACAGAATGACTGCCATTATAGCTAACTGGCTCTCTTGATGGCAATGACATTTCCCTAAACTGCAGCTTGTCAGGAAATACCAGTACAACAAAAACACATTATTAAATATTCCATTTTGAAGCCACATTAGGCACTTCAACAAAGTATGTCACAAATAAATCATGAGTTCCTATTAGATACGATTTTATGTCTGATGCATAATATACTACAGACATGGTATTGTAAAGAGGTTTCCTATAAATTAAAGTTTTCTTTTCTGCAACTTAAACCCATAGCTGACCTTCTAAAGAACAGATGGTGGTTTTTTTTTTTTTTTTGAATTGTTTGGTGCAACTGTGCTTTCCATAGGCAGAGCAAATGTAATATGCTGCTGTAGAAAAATCTTTTACATAATGACATTCCAGCTGAAGTTTAATGACTTTATCAGCCATAACATACACTTCAACTTTTCCATTAGGCAGATGAGAAAGTGTAACTAGATACACGTCATGTCTGCTTAGATGTACACGTTTTACTCCCATTATGTCAGACACAGATAAAGTAAACTAAATTTAGTCATCTATCACAAGGAACAGCATGCTACTCTTGTGGCAGTCCCACTTAATCATTTTGTGGTCCTAGAAGACTTTGTCAAAAGATTGTAAACATATGATTGTATCTAAATCTGTCAGAAAGAGTGTTTGGTTGTTAGAGTAATGAAGAGTGAATTAACTTAGTACTGTATATCTAGGTGACCAGGATTTGAGTAGAGGCCTAAAAGTAAAAGTTTGTATCAGCTGTCAATTACTAAATAACAACAGTTGTTAGAATGAAACAATGTGTCTAGTAGGATGTTTGCAAATCTAGTATTTCATTCCTGACACTGAGTAGTTATTTTACTGCTTCATTGGTCCCTTTTTCTGTTCATTTGGTCATTCATCTATTATTTCATTTAACCATCCATTTTCTAACATCCTCTTTATCCTATTCAGGTTCAAGTTGGAGGCAAAGCCCATCCCAGCAGGTGTATGGTAGAAAACATGCTCTGAATTGGATGCCAGTTTATTACAGGGTGTGCATGCGCATTCATTTACATAGTGCATACATATCTACAGGCAATTAGAGAATTACTATTTCATTCAATGACTGTATTTGGATGAGTGAGGAACTTTGTCCACCTGGCAAAATCTTACATGGACATAAAGAGGACTTGCCAAGTCTACTGAAAAGGAGCCCCCAGCCAGAAACCAGAATGGAGAAACAAGAGCTGAGAGGCAGTGATATTAACAGTTGCCTCCTATTATTTCCATATAATGAATCCAAAAATTTCTCAGAAACTGATATTGGACCACTTAAGGTTGTTCTGGGTTATCAAAGAATACTGATTTGTGAGGAGCACAGTGCTTTACTGATGGACAGTTTTGATAATTATTCTTTTACTGAAGGAGATTTGCCTATCTGTGCTGAAAATAATGATTTTGTAACACAATGTAACTGAATCCAAGAGCAGTGAATACATGGGAGATTATACTGAGTTGACAATGTATTTGTTAACCCTACACAATTGGCTCCCCCACTAAGGACTTCTATAATAGCTGTAATAGATCAGCCTTTTTTCAGTGAAAGAATAATTATCTGAAGTGTATTTTGATAGATTATGATTGCTCTTATTCTGTTACAAATATTATCCAGAATTTATAGTCTAATTTATTTTCAGAGTTTTATGGAGAGTATTTCTATGTGTATTCTAAAATGCTCAAAGAAGTAAACGTCAGTACTGAATACAATCTATTTTTTTCCTGAATGGCTTAACTAATTTGCTCATTTTTCTTCAGAAAATTGCATGGTTTGATGAGTGGGTTATAAGAGATGACACAGAAATGTACCTTTCAACACATAAATAAAAAAGCAAGGATTCATGCTACTCTCATTTGCACTATATAATAATACTGGCAAAAAGCAACATCATTAACTATAATCCCTGGGATTCAATAAACTCAGTGTAGGCTTCATGCGAAGCCTACATGGAGTTCACATGTGTGCACGGTGATGTGCTGTAAGGAGTAATGATCATTGCATATTCATGCTGCACACCATGTTTAAACATAAATAAGTGAAGTTTCATGACTGGGAAAAACTGTTGTCAGCCAGGAAACACTGTAAGTAAACACGGATAGCAATCCTGTTTAAATCAGAGCATTGAAGGTCCATGGGTTTCAGTGAAATGCCACAATGATCACCACAGATAATTCTCAATCTCTTAGTGCAAGATATCTGGACAAAAGCCTTCATAATGGGGGGACAATGACCTAGAAATAGAGACATATTTGACAGATTTCCTCCTTATAAATGTGTTAGAATAACCAGGGGTTTGTATTAAAATACATGTTCTGAAGGATTTGAAGTCTGAAACTCAAATGTATGTAATTATTGAGTCACATGAGTCCTGAGATCATCCCAGTGATATGGCAGAAAACCACAGCTTTGATAAAGAACACATCAAAAGATATAAGGCAAAAACTTGACATTCTGTAACAATCTGGACAGTTGACAGGTATGCTCGTTAAGTATACAGTCCAAACACAGTACAGGACAGTGTATCTACAGTGCAGGTTATTGGGAAATCCCATTCCTGGCATTCTATACTGAAGTTGTATAAATGATCTATAAGGGTACATGGACTGCCATGTAAAATAAACACTTGGGGAAATGTGTGTATTGAATAGGGACACACAGATGAATTAGAGAAATGAATACAGGGAAAGGTAACCGGTGAAACTCACTCATGTACAGCAGATGAGGGCATGTAAATGGAAGACAGTTATAGCAGCAACACCAGTCACATATCAATCTGGTATAGTATGGACTGCACAGTGAAAATGTGTATTGTGTGACTGTCACACACAGTGATATAACAATGGGGAGGATGTCTGTGTGAGATAATCATTCTTACAAGAATAATGCAGAGGACATATATCAGGGATCTAACAGACAATTGACGTAGGGTGCATATTGTGAAGCTGTGCAAACTGAATTGCCTGAATATGAGTGTAATCTCAGAAGAGCTCTCCAGCAAGTGGGACACAGGTAAATGTTCATGAATAACATTAAAAGAAGCACACATAATCATGGAAAATATCAGAATAATACCACCAGTAATCCCACATCTCTGACATAACAGATGTGATTTAGAGTGATCAGAGATCATTCTGCACAAACACAATTGTACAATTATTATGATATGCACACTGTCCTAGCACTCTAAATCTGCTGGAGGTGTTAGAAGGGACACTGCTATACCTGTATGCATGTATGTAACATTATGATCAATACAGGCTAGTTGACTGTTGTGCACGGCATATATATATATATACACACACACACACACACACATATACATATATATGTATATATATATATATATATATATATATATATATATATATATATATATATACACACACACACACACATATATATATATATATAATACACATATATATATATATATATATATATATATATATAATACACATATATATATATATATATATATATATATATATATATATATATATATATATATATATATATATATATATATATAAAATACAATCCACACTGTCATGGATGTTACCCATGGCATTAATGTTATCAAAAACCTATGTATGTACTGTGTGCATCACCAGAACAAGTAGCATACATTAATCTGATGTAACAACTTGATGGGGGTTCCGCACCATCAGACAGTAATGTTTATGCCACAAAAAGAATACCTAGGTGTTAAAGAAAAATACTTCAAAAGACCAAAAGCATAAGGTTCAGTTCAAGTATCTTTATTCTTGCGCAAGGAGACAAAAAATGCAGTTACAGAGTTTGTCTGACTAAATCAGGAAGTGTCACAGTTATTATACCTTTCTTTCAAGACATTGCCCACTACGACTGACATAGCAGATCACCAGTTCACAATTCTGTTACTTTACAGATGTTTCTCACATTTCTAGCTGACTCTTCAAAGTTTAAAAAAGATTTTTTTAGTAAACAGGATGGCCTTGATGACCAACGGTCAATTATAACTTTCTTGCTATGTGATGTTACAAGTCTAGGTACTATGGGTAATTCAAGCACATTGCAAGTACAGATTTCTGAAGCAGTTCATTGTTTATAGTATCTAACTATCTTGCAACTTGTGCACTTTTTCATCAACACAAACAGAGCTTATTGTCCATAATGAATGGATCTACAGAAATTATTATTATTCTCCATTTAATTTCCTGACCTAGCAGAAAATCACCTGCTTTCCAGTACATTTCCAAGGCATAAACATGTATTTTGCTGTGCTAGCAAACTAGGTCAGAGTGCATCTTGCAGTGTCAGAAAGCACAATTTCAGAAAAGCATATTTTCAGTTTCAAATAGAACTAATGCTGCATATAGAATAACAACGTGTTAATCTTCCCTTATTTAAAATAAGCATTGCACACATATGTTAATACATATTTTTCTAACATTTCCCCCCTGTTAATACTTTTTATTCTATTTCAAAAGCATAAACAGTTTGTTTCTTCTCCTAACCTCTTCCTTTGAGGATTTGCAGCTAAGTGAGTCATTCAGTTTAAACTTATGAAAGTGTTTCCTTTTTCAACAGTTCTTCAATTTCGGTACTTTGATACAAAGTTTCAGAAACTGACATGTCTATAAAATCTTTGATTAATTTTTTCATGCAGGGAATTCCACAGCAAATGCATGCTCCTAGCAAAAGTAATCTCACACAAATGGCAATCAGGATGTTCATTAGGATGGAACCCCACCCCCCAAACAAATTCTGGAAAACGTCCGTCAGTGGGTTTGGGCCTGGCCTGGTCATGTCTGACACTTGCTGAATCACCTCCAAATGATCGTTGATTTCGTGTTTATTGTCAGGAATAAACGAACAACACTCGTCTTTGATTAAAGCGCACGTACCACCTCTCACCGCTAGGGTGAAGTCAAGAGCCATGCAGTTTTGAAGCACCACAGTTCTCATTGCATTCAGTTCATCAGTCATTAATTCAAGAGCGGAAAAGGTTGCATTGCTCATGACCTTGAGAAGTTTGGATAGCTTTCTCTGTTCCCAAATTGATTTAACTGCACCATATGCAGGGGCTATGCCAGCCCAGGATATGATAGTGTCACTCAAATCCATGTGTGCTAGTTTACTTTTGTCTTTCACGGAGTTATGGTTTCTCCAGCCTGCTACGATCTATCCCACTGGATTCTCAGGTTTCTTGATTGGATTTTCAGGTTTCTTTGCGGTGTCTCTGACATTTTGAATTCTCCCATGAGGCAAAGCTGTAGTGTGTCATATGGCCGGGACCAGGTAACCCAAAAAACAACTGCCAGACCAATTCTCAGGCAACCATTTGTATGCCTTTTTCCCACATATGAAATAACAGTTTTCCACCTTAGTATTGATATACACCTTCCCTGCATGAAACATTTTCTTATCTATAATAGACAGTTGCTTTAAAAGAACAGGATTATGTTGTATATCACTGACAGTTTTATGCAAGGACTCAAAGTATGAGTCATAATCTGCATCACAAATTGTTTCTGTATTTTTAGTATTTTTAGGTTTAATATAACATTTATAAGAAACTGTTACATTACATTTACTCCAACCTACTTGAATTGTGTCATTCTTAAAAAAAGCATACAATTCCTGTTTGTGTAACAGGTAGGAACAATGCAATTTTGTCTCTAGATTTCACAGGTGTAGTCTCAAAAATCAAATTTTCCCAGGTCTCATTGACCCCTAGGGGGACAGCAGCCATCAATAATCCCCCGTATGCCGTTGGTATAGCTGTGCAAATCCAACAATTCGAAATATTAAAAGTCTCAGCATACACATATTTGATTGCTTGGTAAGTGTTAAAGTTCGGATGCCAGTCTATGAGTGTTGAATCACATTTGTTCAGTCTGGCTGGTGTGGCTGAAGAAAAGAAAGGCCACAGCAAAAGCCACAGCAAAAAGAACATTGTCACTAATGCAGTTATTAAGATGATTATGCAACACTGCTGAATATTCTGTTGAAGTTGTTCAGTATTTCTATTGTCTCTAGGTCTTGTCATTTTACTGCTGCTGTGTGTTAGCAAGATTTTTATCAAGTTCAACGTTTTTGACTAGTTTACAGTGTGTCAAATGAATCCAAGATGAACGTTCCGCAATCTTGACTGCTGTGGGCGAGCTCAGCAGTACTTGATATGGACCTTCCCACTTTGGTGTTGTCCAATTCTTCTTTTTGATTGTCTTCACCCAGACCCAAGTGCCTGGGGCTACTGCTACTTCGAATGGTTTAGTTTTTATCTGAAACAGAATTAAACTGTAAAAGATGTTTGTTATTTAGCAAGTGTCCAATCTGCTTCCTGGTCTGCAGGCATGAGAGGTTTCCACTGAGGTATATAATAAGCTCTTCCAAAATTTTTTTCGAAAGGTGTCAATCCTTTTGCATTTGGAACAGTTCTCATGCTCAACAGTGCCAGGGGCAAACAGTACACCCAGTTCTTCTGTGTATCTACTATAAGTTTTTTAAGCTTATTCTTTAAAACTCCATTGTGCCTCTCTACTAACCCTGCAGATTGAGGGTGATATGCACAGTGATGTTTTAAAGAAATCCCAAAATACTGACTTAACTGTTGTATAGTTTGGTTAACGAAATGTGTACCATTGTCACTGTAGATCCTTTCTGGTATGCCAAATCTAGGAATAATTTCTTTAACTAGGGTCTTTGCAACAGTGGCTGCATCTGGTTTACTAGTCGGAAAGGCCTCCACCCATTTGGAGAACATATCCACAATGACAAGGCAGTACTTTTTGTTTTCACATTTGTTCAATTCTATGAAATCCATACAGATAGTATGAAACGGATACGGTGGTGTAGGGAAACTCCCTTGCTTGGGCTTTAATGCCCCTTGTGCATGATGTTTTTTACAAGTGTGACATGACAGGCAAAATTTTTTAGTGTAGTTTGTAAACCCGTACGTAGCGAATACCCGATTCACTAATTGTACCATAGTAACTGTATCTGCCCATGGCTCAACAAAGCTGCATATCTAAATAAATTATACGGTAATATCGGTTTTCCCTCTTTGGAGATGTACAGCCCTTCCTTGAGAATTGCTCCTCGTCTTTTCCATTTTTGTTTTTCAGCTTGTGTAGTAAGTGTCTGCATTGTTTTCAACATTTCTAAGTCTAAAATCTCAGAAGGTTGTAATTCCTCATTCAAAAGAAATGCTTCTGAGGCTGCTTGCTTTACAGCTGTGTCAGCTCTCGCATTGCCTTTTGAAATCCTATCTTGTTGTTTTGTATGAGCTATGCATTTACAAATAGCTACTCTCTGAGGCAACTGAATAGAATCTAACAAATCTAAAATAAACTGTGCATGGTTAATCGGTTTGCCAGTAGATGTCACCATTCCTTGATTCTTCCACTGTTGTGCAAAAACATGTACAGTAGAAAAAGCATACTGGTTGTCTGTAAAAATGTTTACGCTTTTACCCTTTGCTAAGGTACATGCCCGTGTCAAGGCAATCAACTCTGCTGCTTGTGCAGATAAGTTATGTGGTAAAGGTTTCGCTTCTATAATCTTAGTATCAGAAACTACTGCATAACCTGTTAGGTTCTGTCCTGTAGGACTCCTTTTGCATGAGCCATCCACGTAATATGTCACCTCGGCATCATCCAAGGGAACATCCGTGAGGTCTTTTCTAGGCAGTGTCTTTTGCTCAATTACCTGCAGGCAGTTATGGGGTGTGCCATCCACAGGAGTTGGGAGCAAGGTAGACGGATTCAAAGTAGTACATCGTTCAATTGTCATGTGAGGTTGACTCAGCAATATAGTCATACAAGAAAGATGCCTAGCAGGGGAAAGATATGCTACTTTTTCTTGCAGTAAAATTATTGCGACTGCATGAGGCACTCTCAATGTGAGAGGGTGGAATAACACTACTGAGGCTGAAGCCTGCACTGCCATTGCAGCTGCAACTACTGCTTGTACACAGTGGGGTAGAGACTGTGCCACTGGGTCCAGTTGTGATGAATAATAAGCAATGGGGCGTTGTTTTTTCCCCATGCTGTTGAGTCAATACTGATGTCATATAACCTTGCTTGCAATCTACAGTTTGGAAAAAACGTTTCTGATAATTTGGTAATCCTCAAACTAATGATGATGCTATCAATTGTTTCAGCTTGCAGAAAGTTAATTCTGCTTCTGGTGTCCACTGTATTAAATCTTGTGCTGCCATAGGCATTTTAAAAATCAGGTCGGTTAAAGGTGCAGATTCCAAAGCATAGTTTGGGATTCACCTCCGACAAAAATTAGTCGTACCCAGGAAGGACATCATTTCCTTCTTGGTTGTGGGTTTTGGTGCTTGTAAGATTGCTACTTTTCTGTCCTCATCTAATGTTCTGCCATCTTTGGATATTACATATCCAAGGTATTTCACTTGTTTTCTCCAAAGCTGCAATTTATTTTTGCTTACTTTGTGTCCTTCAACTGCTAGAAATTTTAATAATGCTATAGTATCTTCCTTACAATCTTGCTGGGTAGGGGCGGCCAGCAGGATGTCATTTACATAAAGTAAAATTTGACTACCTCTCGGTGGGATAAATCCCGCTAAATTACTTGCTATCTCTTGTGAGAATATCGTTGGGCTCTCACTATAGCCCTGTGGTAGTCGCGTATATGCATACCGCTTCCCCTGAAATGTAAATGCAAACCAATATTGGCTGTCACGGTGTATCGGTATTGAAAAGAATGCATTGCTGATATCTACCACAGAAAAATACTTCTGCTGAGGTTTTAAATCATTCAACAAGGTATGTGGATCTGGCACAGTAGGTGCTCTTGGTATTACTGCGTCATTTACAGCTTGTAAATCTTGGACCATACGCCATTCTCCATTTGCTTTTCTAACTGGGAATAAGGGTGTGTTACATGGTGAATCAGGAGATTCCACCAGTATTTTCTTCTTAAGCAAAGCTGCTGTGATAGGTTTAATACCTGCCTCTGCATCTTTTCTCAAGGGGTACTGTCTCTTTTGTGGTCTAAATGCTGACTTTGGCGTGATAGTAACTGGTCCTGCTGTGCGAATAAGTCCTACGTCTGACTTTCCTGTTGACCAGAGAGTTTCTGGCATGTCTAACAAAGCTTTTTCTTCCTCTTCAATTAAGAGGGCTTCTCAGCTGTCTTTGCTGGACTGCAAGTGTACAGCTGGATGTGTTTGTGTTATCCAGTTCAGTTTCTGTCTTTGTATTCCCTGTTCTGACAGTTCTGATTCTGTCTGTTTTTCCCATTTTGTGATTTTTTTCCTCCTAGGTCTATCCATTTTAAATCTTCCTCTTTAGTTAAACTAACATGTGGTATTAGATTTGATTTGTAAAGTGAAAAGAACTCCTGGGATAATGAACAGCTAACTACACTGTTCCCTTTCATGTCCCAGTACAAATTACACAGTACTAATCTGTTTGCATGATTTTTAAACAATTCTTGTTCATATTCTTTGTCAGGTCCTGGTGTATTACAATAATACAGAGTACAGTGCAACAGGTGTTGTATGTCAATGCAAAGGGAGGGGAACTTACTGATAGCTACATTCATTAACTCTTCAGTTACTGCTCCAGGGCCAGTCGTAACTAAGTCCTAGCTGTACCAGTAAAATGTCTCACCTTCCGTTTGCACTGCAAAAGTATTGCTTTGTCGCTGTGCTTCCATACCTTGCATGGTTGGAACTACTGCTATGCCTAATAGTTGCATAAGATCTCTGCCCAAAAGGTTCACTGGGCATTTTGCAGAAACAACAATTTTGCTTTTCTGGGTTAATCCTGAAACAGGATCTGTTATTGTAATGTTATGGGAGAGAGGCTCCCAATACAGCTGTCCATTAGCTGCTTTTACTAGTATAAAGTCATGTGATTCTGAATTTTCTGGTAGTTTGGAGGGGTGTACCAGGGTTCGTGATGCCCCTGAATCGCACAAAAACTTGACTTCCCTCCCTTCTACCAGGAGTGTCACTTCTGGTTTTGTGTCAGCGAAAATAGAGCTCTAAGCTCAGTAAGGCTAGGTCTAATATTTCTTTTTCTTCACTATCGGTAGCTTCCTGCACTTCCTCTATTATCACATTCTCTGCTCCTTCTATCACATTCTCATTTGTCCTTTCTCTATTATTCCTATCTAGTGATTCCTGACTTTCATATAGTCAGTCCTCACCCTCATCGTTTTTGTCTTCCACTGCTGCCTTCTTATTTTTCCTGCAATCCCTTGCCAAGTGTCCCTTTTTCCCGCATTTGAAGCACTCACCTCTTTTTCTTTCTCCCTTCAAAGTCTTCTGATTGCTGATCGGATTGTTTGTTTCCCTGGGCATTCTTTTTGCCCTTTTGTCCGGACTGTACTAAATAAACTTCTCCATCTTCCACAGCAAATACTTGGGATTTCTTTTCCTTTTTGTTGTTAAAATGCCTTTCAGCATGTCTAGCATATTCAAGCAGTGATTGTAATCTGCTTGTACGATGGTCTACCATATGTTTAGTAATGAAACTACTTATGGGTGCAATACTGCCTTTCAAAAATGCATTCTTTAACTGCTGCTCATATGGGGAATCCTGTGTCTGGTCTTCAGGCACCTGCATTCCACAGTGGTTGTTAAAACATTCTAATAATCTGGCAAAATATCTATCAACAGTTTCACTTTCTTGTTGGATGCATTGATTAATGCAAGTCCAGTCTGCCCTAGGCTTCCATTTCTCAGAAATTCGGTCTGTCAGACCTTTCACTCTGTTTTCTAGTTCTGCGCTGCTATGTGGGAGGGGCCTAAGTGCAGCGTCACGGGGATTCCAGTTGCCACTGATCATGTGCCAATCTGGACCTACTATTTGTCTGACTACTTTTTCTACTTCCTCTCCGTTTAAGTGATAACTTAATCTCATGCCCTGTAAGTCTTCTAAGAACTTTCTAAAATTAACTTTTGGATGGGGAATTCCCTCTGTGGCTTTCCGGATGTCTTCCGGTGTCCACGGTCTGTATACTAAGAGTTGGGTTCTGCCCTTCTTGTCCTGCCTGAGGATTTGGTACTTCTATGAGTGGGCATATCTCTTCTTCACTCATAGCCCGTGAATTTCCATTCATTTGATATAATTCAATATCCCCTTTTAAATTACATGTTCGAGACCTAGTCTCGATAGGATCTCTAACAAACGGTAGTGGTTTTATAGGAATAACTGGATATCGTGGAGGTGGGTCAGTTTGTTCTTTTGCTTCATATTCCGGTAAGGGAACTGGTAAGGGAAAAGAAACCGGAGAGGGCGGAGGGGCCGATGCTATAACTAAGTTATTATCCTCTTTGTCTAGAAACATTGCTTTTGAATTTTTATTCTTTTGTTCTCTTCGGTTTGCTTCCTCAATCCACCTGTGTGCCTGAGGAACTCCTAATTTACGCTGTTTTTTAACCCGACCTTTAGAATCGGTTTTTAACTGTCTAGTAAGTTTGATAAGTGAGGATCTTTCTAGCTTCCCATCAAATTCATATTTATTAACCCATTTAGTATAATATTTAATGTTGTCGGTGCACTGTGATTGCATATATATTGCGTCTTTGGTTAACGGTGGGCTTTGGGGTCTTTTTGTTTTTGTGCATGTATTACCCATTTTGTTCTAACCTTTTAAATGTTATGTAACCCTTTTATTTTTAATGTGGTACCACCAAGTGTTTACAGTCTCTTCAGACTACCTGCCTACTTATTTTGTTTTCCTGATCTATGACAAGATAGCAGTATTTCTGTCCCTGAATTTTAATAAAAATTCTCACAGAACAAATACAATCAAGTCCCTGATCTAAAACAGAAAAAAGTAGATTCACCCTACCTGAGCCTCAATGATTGGTCACTCACTGTTCAAACGGAACCCGCCTTCAGTCGTAGATCAAAAAAGTGGCTGGCCTCTTTTGCACGACAATTCAGTCGGAGGTCTTTCAATGAAGAATATCCGATGTGGTATCTTTCCTGCGCAGTTTCAGGCCACCTGGCCCATCTGATCCCAGGCTAAACGAGGGTTTCTGGCTCCAAAGGACCAAAAAAATGTTAAAGAAAAATACTTCAAATGACCAAAAGCATAAGGTTCAGTTCAGGTATCTTTATTCTTGTGCAAGGAGACAAAAAATGCAGTTACAGAGTTTGACTAAATCAGTAAGTGTCACAGTTATTATACCTTTCTTTCAAGACATTGCCCACTACGACTGACGTAGCAGATCACCAGTTCACAATTCTGTTACTTTACAGATGTTTCTCACATTTCTAGCTGACTCTTCAAAGTTTAAAAAAGATTTTTTAGTAAACAGGATGGCCTTGACGACCACCGGTCAATTATAACTTTCTTGCTATGAGGTACTATGGCTAATTCAAGCACAATCCAAGTACAGATTTCTGAAGCAGTTCATTGTTTATAGTATCTAACTATCTTGCAGCTTGTGCACTTTTTCATCAACACGAACAGAGCTTATTGTCCATAATGAATGGATCTACAGAAATTATTATTATTCTCCATTTAATTTCCTGACCTAGCAGAAAACCACCTGCTTTCCAGTACAATTCCAAGGCATAAATATGTATTTTGCTGTGCTAGCAAACTAGGTCAGAGTGCATCTTGCAGTGTCAGAAAGCACAATTTCAGAAAAGCATATTTTCAGTTTTAAATAGAACTAATGCTGCATATAGAATAAAAACGTGTTAATCTTCCCTTATTTAAAATAAGCATTGCACACATATGTTAATACATATTTTTCTAACACTAGGTATGGCCAATAAGATGTGTGACAGCTCACTGTGACAAAGTTGGTACAACTCAGTTACATATCACTGGAAGATGTGTAGGGAGGTACATGAAAAAGGGTATGCATTGTACTCAGTTATTGGTGTGATGAAGGCTGTGAACTATGGAGGTATTATGGCCTCTTCAGATACTCAGCAGTTGTGTTATGTAGAAGGGATTAGTCAGCAGTGTGACCACGTACTAGTGAATGTTCCACTTGCCATCTACCCCAGGACACAGGTCACATACTTGTTGGTCTGATTATAGGATGTGCTATCCACATTATACTTGGGTTGTGTGTTTGTTTTCCTAACATAATAAATCTTGTCATTGAAGGTATTGTCATGGCTGTGGCAGCAATCTTTGGAGTATGTTGATACTGTCTGTATTATACTAATACCATAGTTGGAGTCAATGATTGCCCACAATCTGTAGACCATCAGGCAGCTGTTTGAACACAGGATGTTTATGTTATCTGTGATGTCCATCGCAGGAAAGGGCCTAGCAAACAGCCCTGATGTAAAGACCTGATCACTAGTCATACAATATAGGTCACGTCACGTATGTCAACATATTTAGATACCATGTATGTGATACACTGGCTTACCCACTTGGTGATATAGGTGCATATGGCCACATCTGACGGCATTTGAGTGAATACCTCAGTATGGATTTGTGTAAAATGCCTTGGCCTTGTCAAGTTCATAAAACTGATAATGTTGTTGTCATGCATGCCCTTAATGATCTCTTTGAAGACACCTAACAGATGTAACAGACATGATGTAGCATTAACAACTCACACAAGACTGTTGCACAAAGCTGAGGTATCACTAGTGACAATTTAGAAAAGGTCCATGATGACATGTTGGTCTACCTCAAAGATGAGGAGAGTCAGGATGTGTCTATACATGCATGCATCAGTTGATGTATCCCCCAACTTGTACAGATAAATGTTGAAAAAAACACCCTTCTGCAGCAACATAGTCTGTGTGGAGGGTGTGTTGAAGTGTGTATTCAACCACAATCCTCCATGCAAGGATCATTGAGAAAGTCTCCCAGCTGGGGATTACACCTTATGTCACTAAATGGGTAATCAAGTGGCTCACTGACAGAACACATACTGTGAATGTTGGTGAATCAACCTGTACCAGTAGAGCTGTCACCACTGGTGCACACCAGGGATCTGTGTTTGGCCCTTTATTCTTTGGAATCTACTGTATTTCTCAACAGTTCAGGCTAAAGTATATGGCCTTTGGCTTACCGAGTTTGCTGATTCTTGAATACTGGGTGCAATCATTGAGTCCACCTATGATGATACCATACTACAAGAGGGGCTAACACAAACAATTTATTGGTGACAAAGTCATATGGTCTACAAATAAATGCAAAAATGAGTCTTTATTTTGGTCTTCTGTAAAGTGGAATTCCCTGTTATTAAAGCATTGACAACAGTCCCGCTATGATGAAACCCAGTGATGCAAGCATTGAGAACACATGTACATAGCACTCTGAACTTTGACCACCAAGTGTCCGCACTGGTATTGAAAGCCTATGTTGTGCACACCATAAGTCATGCCATCATGTTCAGATCTCAGGATTATATTATAGCAGTGTACTTGAACCTCATCAGAACACTAATATAGAGTATAATGCTCTCTTTTGCATGTACCACACCTGACACATGCAGCAGTTTGACAGACCACATGGGTTAATTACCAAGAAAATACAGTGCTTACAATCCATGCCATGATATGTGTAGATAGACTGAAATCCATGTCACTGTAATCTCTATTGTATAGGATGAGGTGACTTCTGCCTGGCCTCCAGGCCAGTCTCTGACCCTGCCCTAGTGGGAATAGTGCACATCCACAAATCACATATAGTTGATGACATCAGCTGTGTCTGATGAGGACAATGAGGCAATAACAATGTCCCACATGCTGGTCTAACAGACTCTCTGTAATGTCAAGCAAATGCATACACGCACACTCCAGTTGACTGCAATGTGAATAGAAGGCCTACCTAAGTACACAGACTACAGAACTCTGTATTTAAGGCAAGTACCACAGCTCAAGTTGGACTTAGAGTGTCTCATACAACACTTTGTAGCTGATGGCATCAGCAGTGTCTCATGAAGAGAATATGGCAATAACAATGTCCACCATGCTGGAGTAAAAGCCACTCTGTAATGTCAAGCAAGTGCACACATACACACACCCCAGTTGACTGCAGTGAGAATAGAATGCCTGCCTATCAAAATACACAGACTGCAGAACTCTGTATTCAAGGCAAGAGCCACATCTGAAGTCTGACTTGGAGTGTCGCATTGATGCTATCATAGGTGACTGGTGAGGAGAATATGGCAATAACAGTGTCCTGCATGCTGGTATAAGAGGCTGTCTGTAATGTCATGCAAGTGTGCATGCATGCGCGCGCGCGCACACACACACACACACACACACACACACACACACACACACACACACACACACACACACACACACACACACACACACACACACACACACACACAAACTTGACTGCAGTGAGAATAGAAACCCTACCTAAGTACACAGACTACAGAACTCAGTATTTTATTCAAGCACCATGGCACAAGTCTGAATTTTGCAAGACTACTGGTCAACTTATAGGGGATGACATCAATCATCAGGGCATGTTGGAGAGAAGATGGTGGGAGGCCTGCATGAAAGGGATGTGTTGGCATGTGAAAGTATCAAAATACTGTCAATCCATGGGATTGCAGCAGTAAGTGTAGGATACACACTAGTGCTCTTCTGGCTAGACACACACACACACACACACACACACACACACACACACACACACACACACACACACACACACACACACATATATACACTTGACTGCATTGAGAACAGAACCCCTACCTATCTAAGAAGACACATGTGTGAAATGGAGAGCTATGTATGGGACGATTTTTTTGTAGGATAGAGGTTCATTTTTTTTTTAAATTCAGTAAGAGAGGACTGCTGGGTAAGGGACACAGGCATGTCTTGGTCAGGTAAGATGGGAACGTGAGGAAGCAAATGCAAACAAACAAGACAAGAGACAATGATGGTGAGGGACACAAAAGGTTGGGGGACACAATGATTGGGGTGAGGGAGGGGATGACCCAGGCTCATGCCTGTCAAGCTTGGAGACAGTGAGAATTGAGGCCTCATCCTCTGCACTGTCATCACTGTTCCCTTACTCCATTGGTGGCTGGAATGCTTGATATCTTCTCCTCCTATGGACCATGAGGGAGAGCTGCCTCTCCATATGGTGTAGACGTATGGTGTGGTGCACAACCATATGCACCAATCCTGACATCTTCCAGTGGATGATGAAATCACCACCCCTGCCACTGCTCCAGGAAGGTACGAGTACACCAGCTTCTGCAGCAGTACTACCTGAGTGCATAGGTCATGCAAGGACAGCAGAGGCAGTGCTTCCAAGACATGCTGGGAATTGATACTGGAGCTAGTGGAGCAGGGGCAGGCTGATCCAGTGGGTCTGGCCTACCTCACTGTGCTTTGCAGCATTTACTGATGTGGTACACATGGATGACATGCAGACATTTTGATGACACAACAGAAAATAAAAAACAGAGATAAGATTGGGGTGAGAGAAAAAAAGATTTAAAATTAGTACAATCATGTGTGACGTGCAATGCATTAATATAATTATACACCCTAACAGATACACACTGTACTGCAGATTACTGAAAGTAATCCTTGAAATGTGCATATATATTGCACATATGCATGTTACAATTTTACAGATTACAGTTTACAGCAGGGCATTTGTGTCACTGGTATAGGGTTTTTAATTTAATGCAAATATTATTGAAAAAATAACAGTACTGTATAGTTGTGGATTGTGTTTTTTAAACACACAGCCTTTGACTACAGTTTAATATTGGACTCCTACAATTGTTTTGTGCTACAGACTAATTCATGCATACTTGCTTTTACAGTTGGGATATGCATGCTCAATTTGATGCATCTCTATAAAAGAACAAAAAAGCTATTTTTAACTTTTAAAACTACAATAACAATTCTCTTCTGCTGCATACATACCAGTTGCTTTCCTCATTCTCTCCAATTGCAAAACATGAGCCTACCAATTGAACTCACATTCAGTGGGAGCTGGTGAGAGAACAGAAAGTACAGAAGAGCATTATGCATACCAGTCTTGCCTATATTTAGCTTTCTAAGTCTTACAAATACTCTCTTATTGTCATACTTACACAGCTGTTGAATGTTGCATTATCAAACTCATGCAACCAGTGGTTGAGAGTATCCCTTTTACACCTGTGTAGGTCATTACAATGATGCCTGCTCTGCTCTCCAGGGTGTGGGATACCAGTGGCACTGGATACAGCCTGAGACAAACTATTCCACACCTCAGACTAGTACTGGGAGCCAGAATACTCTCTCTGCAGAAGCCTTTGGCTGTGGTGCTTTACCAGGAGTCCAATAAATATCCTGGACTCTTGAACACCCCACCTCTGTGCCCTAAACTTGGCACCTTCCTCTCTAATGCCAGCCATGTCTCACAGCCAAACTAGAGCAATGGAAACTGATGCTTTCCTGCCAATTTCAGTTATCATGTTTGTGCAATTTTAAGCAGAGCACAGCAGTGCCAAGCAGGAAGGAATTAAATAATTGAAATTGGAAGATTAATCTGACACTTGGCCTTAGTTTGAGGGGTGAGTTACATTTGCAGATATTCACTGGAGGCACAAATGTAATGACCTGACACACTTGTTTTTGCCTTTATACACTGAGGAAATTTGATTTTTACACTGTGGAATTCAAACCTAGGCATAAAGGACAAACTATTTTCTTCCACTGCATTGATTTTCCATCTTTGCCACAGAAGAAGTGCTGTTCAGACATACTCTGGAATCATACATAAATACAGGTTACAGTTTGAGCTGTTACACATGTATGTATATGACCTAACAAGGTTATTGGATATAGATCGAGTTGTGTATGTGTCTCTGGTAAATGTGAAGGCCATCCAAGTCCTGATGGCAGAATTATACTTACTGAAATATAGTAGACAGTATACCCTCGTCATATATCTGAAAACACAATAATGGTGTCTCATCCTGCATACATATAATTCATATCAGTTGCACTATCTAAGGTGTTATAAGTGAGAGTGAATATAATGGGAAGTGGAACAATAGTAAAGGTGCATGGAATGTCCTGTATTAGAACCCAAGTAGGGGCAGCTCGTCCTATCGGACTGCCGGACTGCAGCCCCCCACCTAGAAAAAAACGAAAAAATATATGTTAAACAAAAAATTTATGACTGTGTTACCAGCAGTCCGGATAGGGACAAACAGGTACCCAGCAATCATTGCTGCGAGATACCAGGATTCTGTGAGTTGACAACCGCACCACACAGAGGAGCTCCGGACTGCTTCAGCTGCAGTCAGAGCCAATGAGAGGACTGAGCTGCTCTCGCAGGACTTGCGAGACTTTTTCAGTGCGCAGGCTTTGGTCACAGAATTCTGGTAGGTAAAGGAGCATGCAGGAGTACTGGGTCACTGATTGGTAATTTGAGCTGACGAGGTCACTGAAGGATTACTGTAGTACCAGGTCAGCATGCAGGATTACTAGTACCGAGAAGCGGAGCTGATCGTTGGGCTGGATGTTGTAGTAGCAGGTCGCTGATCGTTGGGCTGGTGTGTGTGTGTGTGTGTGTGTGTGTGTGTGTGTGTGTGTGTGTGTGTGTGAAATGCCCCAGTTACTATATAATGGTGTCTAGAGAGAACAAATGGTGGTGGGTAGAGATACCCAGGCTTGAACCCTGTACCTTGTATGCAGGTGTTAAGGACTTGAATTCCCTACCCACCACCATTTATAAAAAAAATTGCAGATTTTTGCCTCATATTTGATCTGATCTGTTCCTCATAATATCTGTGTTTTCTAAATGTTGCAATGCCTGATATTTGATGGTGCAGTGGTAGTATTGTTGCTTCACAGCTGCAGGTTCTCAGGTTTGATTCTTTGCTGGGGTGCCTTCTGTGTGGGGTCTGCATCTTCTCCCTGTGTTTATGTGGGTTTGCTTTTGTGTCCTATGTTACTTACAAAGACATGTCTGCATTATTTCTTCCTGGGCCTCTGCTGAAAATTTTTTTTTTGTTCCAAGTCAGATTGTCCTTATTAACAAATGTTAAATAAAATTGACAGGCATTTGAATTTCAGACTTCAGGTTTCTAAATGTTTAATTCTGTACATATTTGATGGTGCAGTGGTAGAATTGTTGCCTCACAGCTATAGGTTTTTTGGTTTGATTCTTGGCTGGGTTGCCTTATGTGTGGAGTCTGCATCTCATCCCTGTGTTTGTGTGGATTTGCTCTGGTGTCCTGCCATTTTACAAAGACACGTGTCTGCAGTATTTCTCCCTGGGCCTCTGCTGAAAATTGTTTTTGTTCTGTCAGAAGTAGAATTCACAAGGATTTGTATTTCAGACTTCATATTCTTCAGAAAATACATAGTAACACAACCTTCTATTCTAGCAGTTTTGTAAGTTTATAAGATGAATATTTGAAATTTGTCCTTAGTTTTGGGACTGCATTACCCCATTATTGGCTTTGTCCAGGTTTTTTGTGCTAAGGTTGACAGCTATAGCAAGAACTGAATTCACTGAATATCTTTTGAGGGCTGTATTCCCTCATTACTGAGTTTGTCCAGGTGTTTTGTGCTAAGAGGTTGACAGCTATGGTTAGAACTGAATTCATTAAATGATAGCCATTTAAGTTTCAGTCTTCCTCTCTTTCACAAAGCAGCTGATTTGCTGTAGTGGTATGTTGCTCTGACTCTTTTGCACAGGGACCTTGGCAGTAAAATGTATGGTGGTAACGCAACATTTTATTCTGGCAACTTTCCAAGATTATACAAGCAATGTTTAATGTGTCCCTGGTTTTTAGGCTTTTGACCCCCCCCCCCAATAAATTTGACTTTTTCCAGATTTCTTGTGTTGCGAAGTTGAGATGCAGTTGAGTATTGAGTAAATTTTACAAGGAGTTGAGAGCTGCAGGGGAAGAGAAGTTTAGTGCTGCTTAGGGTAATTCAGCTTGCATTGTTAATAGCACAACAGGTTGTGTACTTGCTTTTGATGTAGATGGTTGTTGGTTCTACTTCCACAAGGGGTGAATGCTGCCGTACTGAAAAAGTTAAGATACTAACTATGAGCCTGTTATCGGTTTGCTATCCATTTCCTATTGCAATATTACTAGCTTATCATTTTTAATGTAATATAGGCAATTTATTCCTCAGGGGCATCAGACACTTTATTTTTCCATGAAACCATGAAATATAAAGGTGTTTGCTAGCAGCAACCTCTTCATTAGTTACAGATTTATTTAATGTGGAATTATTTAGATGACTTTTTTACTTCTTCAGAGATTGTGCATATTTACTGATAATGGTGGACTGTAGAATCGTGCATATTTACTGATAATGGTGGACTGTAGAAGTTTGAGTAGACTTTTATGATGGAAATGTTCTGAACTGGGCAGTTTTGTCATTATGGGTGCATGCATTTTGTTTCATTGTTTACTGGAAGGATGTTCTGAATTGGGCAGTTCTGCCACTGGTAAAATGTATTTTCTTTGAATGTGGGTTTCAATGCTGTTTCAATGAATGTGAGTTTCAAGGGCAGAGAAGTTTTAATGCTAAGTTTGTTTAGCAGATGTCTTAGTGTTTGTGCTGTAAAATGCAAAATAAAACTTTCAAATGAAGTCCAAATCATCATAGAAGTAAATCAGTATGCACATTAGTGTTTATAAATGGAGTGAAATACCCAAGTAATGGATCATTGGAATGGCTGCAGGGGGAGGCTCCATTCGACCATGATTTTGTGAGGGGGAAGGGTGGCAAACTTAAAGACAGCCCCAGCTGAACTATACCTCCAAAATGTCCAGATTTTCAAAGAATGAATAGATTTTTACTTCTTATTTTTGGTTTGTTCCTCATAAAATTTGTGGTTTTCTGGCAAATCATTTAGGAATTAAGTCACTAAATAATGACACACTGAGTTTCAGACTTCATAACCTTCAGAAAAATGCATGCTAAAGTAAGATCTGTTGTTCTATCAACTGTCTCAGTTTATACAAGAGCAATTTTTAGTACTGTTTATATGTTCCCCCAATATATTTGGCCTTGTCCAGATTTATTGCATTAACAGGTTCAGAGGTGCATGCAAATAAATTTCTTTATAGAATTAGGCATAGCCAAACCTCTGAACTGTCCCTGATTTTGGCTGAAAATATTGCTCTTCCCCCTAGTAATCCCTCCGCAAAATAGCAATTTTGGAAGAAAACATGGAGGGTTTACAATTAAGAAATAACTGTAATAATCAGAGTTATAGATTACTTTTATTTCAGAAATGCATGTAGATTCTTTTATTTTGTCAGCTGCTCAAGTTAGCAGTACTAATATTAAAGTGTCCCTTCTTTGACAGGTTCCCAGCTGTATTGTCTGGCTATTTTATATTTTTACATCACATTTTTGGTCCATTTTTCATAAAATTGTGTTTTTTTTGGAAAAATTGTGGGTTTTTTTTGGCAAATTAGTGACAAATCATTAAAGACTGAAGTAAAAAAATAATGACAGACATTTGAGTTTCAGATTTCATACCATTCAGAAAATTCATACTAATGCAAGACCTATTCTATTATCTTTCTAAGTTTATAAGAGCAATATTTAAAAATTGTCCTTATTTTTGGGCCTTTGTCCCACTTCTTTGTACGGCTTTGTCTAGATTTCTTGCTCTGAGGTTGAGAGGTATGACAAATGTGTCAGGGCCATCACAGTCAGCCAGAGACATTTCAAATTGTGACATACTTCTTGCACCCCACTCCCCCATGTAGTGACTCTGGATGTGTCGAAGCAAGGCAAGGAGTAGTTATGCAGTGTAAATGTGCAGAGTATCCCCCCATCCAAGGTAGACACAAGTACTAGAGTGGCTTTTCATCTGTCCTTGATTTTTGCAGAATGGTCTGGTTTCTGTCATATTTTTTCTACTGTTGATTTATGCTTATTACTCAAAGTGCCTGTTGCTCTGTGTTTAAGTAGCAATACTTTAATGACCATCAGGTAAGCTTGGCTGAGATCGTAAGATGCAAGTAAGCTTTAATAAGCATACTGTTAAAGAATTGCCAACATTGAAAGCCTTTCTGTTGTTGCCATGTAGAGAATACTTAACTAGATAATGTACAAGCCTTGGGTATTGAAATGCATATGATAGTATTTGTAATAAAGGACAGATTACATTATTTTAAGAAGCTCATTACACTTGGAGACTTCCAGTCATCTCTGCAGGCTTTACCCATAAACTAAACAGAATGCCAACTGTGTGGTCCATAACCTCTACAGTAATCCTTTTAAGCAATGTATCTTGAGCTTATTTCTTGTTTACTTTTCATTTTTTACTTTGATCATGTTTTCCCCATGAAACAAGTAGATAGTTGTCAGACAGCAGGTCTTTTTTTGGATAAGAAACATTTTTACAAGTGGGGGCATCAGACATTTCTACTTTCAGCATGTTACTTGGTAGTTTAATAAAGCTGAATATAAATTATAATTAAAACTGCAGTGCAAGAATTGGTTTGAGTTGAGTGCTACTTGATTTTGACTGGCATTCCATTAATGTATTTAAAAAGTAATTTATTTTTTCATGCCTCACAACCTTTTTGTTTCCATCTAGATATTAAGTAAGCTGTCATGCAGCCAATGCACTAAAATATTTTTATTCTTCTACACTTCATTTTATCTTGATTGGACTCTCATAATGATGGTTTGGCACCCAGGGCAGTGTATTTAGTTAGTTTTTGTGGTTTTGAATATAGCTCCTCCCCTTTCTAGTTGGCCACACCCCTTCCCATTGACCCCACCCATTCAGCTGTCTCCTGCAGCCCCCCTTTGATTTGAAGCCACCAGCCACCACTGAACCCAAGACCATGAGTATGGCAGTCCTACACATACACATGTTGCCACAAGAATGTTGAAATAACCCTTCTCTATTTTTCAGTTCATTGCTATAAACTGTACTGTCACAACAGTAAAAAACAGTTGCATACCCTGTACTAAAACCCAGGACGCTCTGTATTCCAACTCTACACCTATACTTGCTGCCACAGAACCAATTACATGACATTTTCTAGTTTCCTAATCACTCTTAAGGTCTCTGTGTTAACCACTGTACAACACCATGTAGCGGCTTTGCATGGTGCCCAACAGAATTAATTGAATGCATCTGGTTTCAATTATTGGCTGCCTG
>NC_056732.1:529415180-529492680 GCF_019279795.1 Protopterus annectens
AGTGATCCTGCATGGAAACTTTTTTAGCATTTTCTGCAGCACTGCAGCATAAAAAGCTGCAAATTTTTTATAAAAGTTAAATTCAATGACTGTGCCGGCAATATCCTCCTCATGGCTGTTCATGTACTGCTTGACTTCATAGCCAGTACGAAGTTCACCATTTGGTAGAACACAGCTACTGTCAGTCAACACTGACACATCACTGTGTTTGATTAGTCTGACAGCAGATGCAGGTCTGAGGAGTCTGCCAGCATACTGCTGCAGGAGTTTATGCACAGTGGCATGCAGTGTCAGTAGCTGACTTTCTCTACTCTGAAGCTGTATGTTGAACTCCAGTAAGGGTTCCAGTGCATACTTAAGGAACATAAAAATCATATGCACTTCATGACTCTGCAGGTTTTTAGAAATTAAGTCAATCTTAGCAGACCTTGTCTCTGCAGACAGAAAATACGAATTTAGAGCTGGCCACATGTCCAGGGTTCTGTTAATAACCTTACCAAGACTGAGCCATCTAGTAGGTGCATGTCTAATGATCTTGAGGGGGTCAGTATCTGTGAACAAAGCAAATTCCTGCAGTTTTTGTTGTCTTTGTGCACTGGAACTGAAATGGCAGTACAGATCTGATACAAGTTCTTCAGCTGGTGAATGTAGTGCTTTTACAGCAGCCTTACTACAGAGATCTGCCAAGTGGCAGAGACACCCCATGTTTACAATTGTGGGCTTCACCTCCTTTAAACGAGACAGCACAGAATTGTGTTTTCCAATCATTGAGGCAGCATTGTCTGAAGAAAAGCCCACAATGTTGGAAACTGGAATGTTAAATTTTGTCAGGATGGACATTAAAGAATCAAACATTGCTTGTCCAGTTCCTGACACACATTCTAGCATATCAAGGAACCTGGACACATTTTTGCTTGCCTTTTCATCAAGGTAACCAACAAGGATGACTAATAGTTTGTCATCTCCCATGTCTGTGCTTTGGTCCATATACACACAGAATGGTGATTTCTGGCAGGCTGCTGCAGCATCATTCTGGTAATGAGGCCCCAGCACATCCCATGCAATGCATGCTGCCTTTGTCGCTCCACATGTCATTTTATGGAGAACATCTTGATCCTCTCCACACTTCTTCATAAATTTCAGGATGTGTTCTCCTGCTGCAAATGATAAGTTGTGTTTAGCAAGGAGAGACACAAAACCAACCTCTGCCTCAACCACCTTTGTACTTGTTAAATTCTGTGGTCCAAAGAAATCCACCATAGATCTTCCAGCTGCATGCTTGCAATTCTGCCTGTGTTTCTCACTGTTAGCATGTCGTTGCAGGTCATGTCGTCCCCCATGATGGATTGTGAAATCTGTGTTACAAATCTTGCAGAAGGCAAATTTCACTCTGCGCCTACTCATAGAAAGCCAGTCAAAGGCACTTGCCCAGCTTGGCTGAAAAATTGTGTATCTTCTCTTCTTTGGGGTGTGAGCTGTATCTACATCCCTGTCCTCACTGTAGTCTGGGTAATCAATACCTAGCAGGTTTGCAAAACACAGTGGTGTTAAAACAATGAAACAAATGGGGCTACAGTGCAGAAAGAAAAATTAGAAGATGTCCTCAATATCAAAGATATAAGACAATAGGGCCATAACCTACCCATATCACTGGAAGTTTCCTGAGTTTGCACCCTCTTGTCTTGCTCATTACTATAAAGGCCTGCAAGCTTCACTTCCTTGCCTCAATGACACTTTCAATCCTCTGGTGCTCACTTTCCCACCTAACCAGTGTTGCAGAAGGGAAGAATGACTTTCATGACATTTAGTACTCCAAGTATCTTTGATTATATCTCAAAATCCATGCCAAGGAACACATCCAGCTTAACAAAGGCACTTACACACATCATGACAATACTACTTGCAAATACTACTTACATTTTACATTCACCACTTTAGATGTGTTCTACCCCTGTCCTACAGCCAGGTGTGTGCCTGGCAAAGATGCCTAAAAAGGTACTTAAAACCAGGGCCCTCTGTACTTTTACAATAATGTGCCATTTAAGACATCAAAGAATGCAGGATCAAGTTACACAAAGTTCTACTGAAAGCAAAACTGGATATGTTACAGCATCTCATTACTAAAACTCACTTTTGACATCCATCCTGACATACTTCTCAACTTAGTGCAAGAAAACTGGACAAAGCCCAACACAAGAGGGACAAGCAGCACAGAGACTTTAAATATTGCTCTTAACCTTAGAAATACTCTTATAAACCTAGAAAGAGTGTCACACATTGTTAGGGTCTGTGTTCCACACTGGCCACTTAAGAGGGTGAGACCTATGGTGACAAGCAGCAAAAACATATAAACACTTTAAAAACTGCTCTTAATAAACCTAGAAAATTGCTAGAACAGGACCTGTCTTTGCATACAGTTTCTCCAAAAACAAAGTCAATTAGTTTCAGAGACGTATGAGGGTGACAAGCAGCAAAAACATAAACACTTTAAATTTTGCTATTATAAACCTAGAAAGTTGCTAGAAGAGGACATGCCTTTGCATAATTTCTCCAAAAAAAAAAAGGCAATTACTTTGAGACGTACTAGAGGACAAGCAGCGGAAACAGGCAAATATTTTAAAATAAACCTAGAAAGGGCAATTACTTTCAGAGACGTAGTAGGGTGACAAACAGCAAAAACATACAAACACTAAAAACTGCTCTTAATAAACCTAGAAAGTTGCTAGAACAAGGACCTGTCATGGCATACAGTTTCTCCCCCCCAAAAAAAAGATATAAAATAGACATTAGGGACAAGCAGCAGACCTGTCTTTGCATAGTTTCGCCAAAAAAAATAATAATAAATAAAGCAATTACTATGAGATGTACTAGTGCACAAGCAGTGGAAACATGCAAACACTTTAAAATATTGCTCTTATAAACCTAAAAAGTTGCTAGAACAAGGACCTGTCATGTCCCCCCCAAAAAATATATATATATATAAAATAGACATTAGGGATAAGCAGCAGAAACAGACACTTTAATATTGCTGTTTTAAACTTAGAAAAGTTGCTAGAACAGGATCTGTGGGACAAGCAGCGCAAAATCCAGACTAAACATTGCTTACACACTAAGAAAGTTGCTAAAGTCACAGGGTCTGTGCTAGCATAAGGGAAACATTTGCAACCATTACAGCCTAAAGCACTTACCTCTGCTCTGCTTACCACTTCAGCTGAGCTCAACACAATCCAAATACACAATCTCAAATCCCGGTTATCCACTCCAGCAGCACAGCAGAAAGAAAAATCTCAGCCCTTCAGTTGTACAGTGCTAATGAACAACAGACATACAGCAAATCTAGAAGAATTTTCTAGGAAGCAGACATACAATTTAATTACGTATTTAACAGCTGCAGTGCTCCACTTGCTCGTCTCTGTCAATGTGCTGCCTTTACATAAAAACTTAGTACTGAGTCTCTTATAATTCTGTCTCCTACACTGAAGCTTTTTTCAAGACCATGTCATGTTAAAGGTTCACCAATATTTATAAAGTAATATCTACAGTTTTAAACGATTTTCTCACCCAGTTCTCTTGTTCTATATTTAATTTATCATATGGATTTAGACAGCTAACATAGGGCACATAATAGCAAATAATAAAAAGAGTAGGCGCGCAGTTTAAAGCTACGTCAAATATAATCTCTTAGGTGCATGCCAGTGTAGCACCTACTCTATTTCTTGAGAACCATTTGCACAGTTGAACAACCCTGTAAAATATCAAAACAAGCATACACATGTTATTATGTTTGTTTTCAGATCATGAGACTGCTTCTGCTAGCTTGCCTGCTATATCAACAGGTGTGTGCGCTCTTACCTTTAATCTCCCCTTGTATCCAACTGCAATAACAGTATTTCAATAAATACTTAAGAAAGCTTGCAGCTGCTGTTGCCGAACTCCTAATGAACATGCTGCCTATCCATTTTCAGTCCTTATAAACATTCAGACACGCACACCCAAATCTCTGCCCCTCTTTCGGGCCACAACCAGGACTTTAAAGTGAAAATGCTCTACACCGTAAACGGACTCACCGAGTGACCTCTCCTGGCAGGCTAACTTCCACCGACTCCCGTCCGTCTTCTTTCTTCTCCCCGGCCCTGATGTCTTCAATCTGGAGACTGCAACTGGCACCAGCCCACTCCTTCCTTCCAGCCTAGTGTGTTAAAACACCGTCACCAACGATTGCCCAAGTAAAATTCCCCTGATTCCTGGAAGCCTTTTTCAAGCCATTATTTTGGTGCAAAAAGGCTTCCAGGAACACGATTGGTCTCTATTTGGGAGCTCTCATTGGCTCCCGTCCTCCTCAGATTCCCTACTTGATTGGCTCGTAGACCGAGTTCGCGATTGGCCGTAAATGCGGTCTACGAGCCAATCAAAAACTGCAGAGTTTAGCCAACGTGGAAGGGTAGACGAGCTATGCATTGGTTTGTATACTGCAATGCCGATTGGCAGTAATTGCGGTACACAAACCAATCAAAAGCCTTGTAGTGGAGCCATAGCTGTTCAATGCAGAACAGCGGAACAGTGGCTTCGCTCTTCATTAAATGCGGAGCGTTCCATGTAATCCGGAGCACTTGAGAACTCAGGTAATAGGTATATATGCATACACACATGCAGACAACAATATGTTGCAGTACATTCTCTGAAACACACGTATTCCATTTGTTGACATAAATAATATGAATGTGCACATACAAACATCGACAGTAGATGGACTAATAGGCTGTGCATAAGAGGGACGGGTGGAATCACACAGTATCACATTAAAATTACCATCAGTAATCCATACATGAACAAATTGCGACATCTGTCCGCTGTATAACGTGTTAAATACCATTTACAAGATAACTGGAGTGAAGTGTCAGTGTCACAATGAATAAGGCACTAGTATGCTGGTGAAGCATATATAAACACCATTACGCATGTGTAAGTGCGTATGAGCGGGGAATGTATTGGTCTACAGACACACAGATGTATATATATACATATATATATATATATATATATATATATATATATATACATATATATATATATATATATTCATATATATATATATATATATATATATATAGATACACACACAAATAGATGTATAGATATATATATCTAGACAGCAGGATATGAATATACATGTATGCATACATATACAGATATATCTGTATATATCAGTGTACATATATATATATATATATATATATATATATATATATATATATATATATATATATATATATATATATTTATATATATATGTTACATTAAATATACACATGTATATGCCTAGGTTATGTTACAGCAGTTACGGGTAACATATGTTCCGACCGGGCATATGTTGGTGGGAGGTCCAATAAACAAACGTCTACCTCCCATCCACCCCACCCCATCTAGGCCACTGAGACATACAGACATGCAATAAAGGTAAATGCACCACTGCTTCCCAGACCACCAGCAGCAAACTACCAGTGGGAGAGATCTACAAGGATTACACTGTAAACATGGACAGCGATGTCCCTTGTGGGTCACTAAAAATTCTGTTCTTCTAGGCAAGCCCAGTAATGATTGATGCAACCAGGATGTATCTGTACACAGAACAGTAGGTTGTGCAAGCCTGGTATCACATGGGTTGACACAATGTGCGACATGTGTCCCAACATGGGGAGGGTGGGCAGTGTGTAGGGGTGTGTTTCATACCCCACCTGCGCTCACAGTAAGGATGAGTGCTGTAGAGGAGTGTCAGGTAGCGGAACTATGGGTATGTGATTATCAGCCTAGGTGTGTAGGTGTTAGCTGGCAGAGACATATTAGGACCGCCCCGTGGATCTATGTAATATTCTGATGTGGGTATAGCAGATGCCCATACCTCCCAAACCTTAAGAGCACATCTACTGGTTAGTCTGTAAATCATTGGGGGAACACATAGGGACCATATCATTGACCTGTCCCCGATTACCATGAACGTCCGTGATTATGAATCGTAATCTAACACAGTCCCAACTAAACAGCCCTAGAACTAGTGATATTAGGACAGGTTGCGAAATACACGTAATGAATAATGACAACATGTAATGTGTCCCTGAGGGTGTTATGCAGTGTCCCTGATTCAGTGATCACTCTTCCCCATTCGTATGAGAGGACTGCTAGTGACGGAAAGTGCATATTCCGCCGACTAACTTAGAAAGATGATAGAATAATAGGTTGGGGTTAACACCTGTCCACCTTTGTGAGGGACACTACCCTTTGGGCAGGTGTGTCCTGCAAAATAAATGGACTTATGGCAAATGTCCTGTGATTTAGAGCAAAGAATTCTTAAATTATATGTAGTAGCTGTATAAAACAATTATTTTGTATCTGGAACACATAAATGTTATAAGAAACAGTATAAGCAACTATAATGCTACAAGAATACTCTTTTATTTAGGCAAATCAGTAAAGTACTCTCCTTTCTACTGGCTGGGGGTATGTGTTGCCCTGCAAATTCTGACATCTCTACATAGAGTCCTATAGGGTTGCCACCTTTCCAAATGGCCAAAGTGGGACATGTTTTGTAGAAATGTCAGACTTTCCAGGACGAAACATACCTACAGCTGCGCATAGTACAGACTTATACTCATTTGCACAAATAAAAGTTAGTCTAGTAACATTTTAATTGCTTATGCTACTTCACATAACATATAGAAGTGTCATATATAAAATAACTGTTTCATGTAACTATTAAAGAAACATAGAATATAATATTGTCCTGTAATCAGGACATTTGCTATGTCTTGATTATTTCTGCAGGACACAACTGCCTAAAGAGGGACTGTCCTTCACAAAGTGGGACAGGTGTTAATCCTAAAGCCCCACCTTGGACAATTTACAAGGTGGAAAACCTACAATAGGTATGCACTAGCATGACTCGGCAGACAGATGTGGCTCCCAAGAGCCAATTACTTGTCTGTACTGAAGAGTATCAGTACCCATGTATCAGCCAGACGAGAGCAGATTGTATGAGGAACACACAAATAAAATGATTAATTCACTGGACAGGCCACCGATACCATACAGTTGAATGCCATTCCGTCGCCTAATGGGCAGCCATTCCCGATACTGTAGTCATGTAGTCTGATGTAAAAGGTATCACAAGGTAATATTGTGGTCGTTGCTCCCACCCAGGGGTGTGAGTGACACATGCAAGCAACAATGTTGGTGCATGTGCAAGTGTGTGAGTGAGCGGCTGTAAGCGTGATTGGCGACCAGTATGCGAGTATTGCACTGGTAAAGCAATGTAGAGGCTAACCGAGTGTAAGAAGCTGTAACCAGAGGTCAGCAGTGCTTAACACCGTGCAAACCCATGCACAACTGCTCCAAACTGCTTTAATGTGCCTTAATCCATCCATATCCAATGGGCATGTTCTGCCCTGCATGCAAATGAACGTCCTTTGCAAGGGTTGGAACCAAGACCCTGCGCACACAGCTGTGAATTACCAAAATGCCATGGAAGATATATAGACAATGGAGAGTAACACAAACATATCATACAGAGCAGTCATTCAGCAATATAGGAATGTACCGTCAGATATGTCCGGACCACTAGTGTTTGCAGACCTGGCCTTCATGTGTTTAAGTGTGTGAGCATGGCTAGTATGACCATTCAGTATGTTGTCGACTGACATTGCCATCATACCATCAAGTGTGTGAGCATGGCCAGTATGGCCAGCTGTATCGCATGTGTAACATGTCTAGGTAGTCTGTAATGTGGTGCTGACCTTTGTGTTGTACACTGACAGGTGGCATGCTGTGTCCGCAGGGTATCCATCGGTCATGTGGCATTGACTGTTGCTACATTTCTGCATAGTGGGGGGGACACCCGACTATATCTACATTCCTATACAGGAGGGGGTGCACACCTGACTGTTGGTATATGTGTACGTTGGATGGGGTGCACACCTGACACATGTACACATTTGCTAGTACTGTACCGGTATGTCAGGCACTCCATTGCAGCGTGTAGACCTACCTATTGTGCTGGCTAGAGGCATACTGGTGTACTACAGATCTTAGCCTTAATTACCAACATATCAGTTTCTGACTTCCTAGCCTTCAAAACCTACATCCAAATGCCTGGCCTGCTGTAGTCTGTCTGTGTGGGGTTGTGGGAGGGGTTACCCATAGGGCACATTCAGAGGCCATAGTTCAGCATTTGTTTGTGTCGGTCTACACCTGCTCAGCTGGTTGAGACTTGTGTGGGCTGTATGGACACACATGATGCTCAGCCCATTACCCGCAGTGGGTTATGATACCCTGTGTTCTACTGGCTAGTATGGTGACCCACGTATGTGCTACAGATGTCATGGTGCCACTATGGATGTCTACTGTCTGTTGCCTTAACATAAAGCCACCAAATTCCCTTGCATGCTCACATCTATACCATAGCTACAGGTACCAACACATTCTAATACAACTGCCAATTAGAAGGTTGATTGATTTACCTTGAGGGTGTGCCAGACCTGAGGATGGTGCTGGAGGGCTGCCTATGTCGGATGCACATAGTGCACTCCCTATACATAGCTGAGCACAGGTAGTGTCATGTTTGGCGTCCCTTTTACTGTCTGTGCGAGTCAGAGAGGGTGACATTCCCTGGGTCCCTACTGTGTCAGTGCATATGCTATGCATTGCCTCTTTGCCAAGGCCAGGTCATACTGGGCAGGCCTCCATCCGCCTAATGGGTCCGGCTCAGATTGTTCCTCCTCTGAGTTACTCTGTGCCTGTAGAGGCCTTGGCATTGGTGGGGGCTGTGTGGCCCTGCCCCATGCTGTTCCTGCTGCAGCTGTTTCCGCAGGAACATATTGTGTAGCATAACACATACCATAACAATTTGGGTGCATGTAGCTGGTGAATAATGCAAGGCTCCACCGGATGTGTCCAGACACCGGAACCATGACCTGAGCCTCCCAAACACATGCTCTATTATATGTCTGGCCTATGCGTGTGCATCATTATGGCATTGTTGTTCAGGTGTGTGTGCATTTCTGATGGGTGTCATCAACCATGGCTCCAGTGGGTACCCAGCATCCCCCACTAGGTGACCGTAGGGGATGTCCATATTGGCAAAGCTGTGGTACAGCTGCATCAGATGCCATATATCTGAATCATCATAGCTTCCACTGCAGCCAGCACACACATTCAATATAATGCCCTGGGCATCGCATACAACCTGGCAGTTGATGGAGGGGATGCCCCTGCGGTTAATGTGGGCCCTACCCTGCTCACCGGGTGGTGCTTTGATGCATACGTGCATCAAGGCTATAACACCCACTACTCCAGGGTAGTCTGCCATTTGGTGGAAGAGATGCATATTGCTGGTCAACACCTCACGTGTGTTGAGGAAATGTACTTGCTCACTGGCATGTGGTGGCATGGAATCCAGGAATTGGTGAATACCCTGGATGCAGATGCCTGTGAGATCTCCATGATATCCCCAGTTGTGCTTTGGGAGGTACCTGTGGCTAGTATACCTAGGCCTACACATACCTTGGTATCCACTGGGATGGGTTCCTCTCGGCCTGTTCGATGTGTCAGGTGTGGCCGGCACAGCGCTCAACAATCTGCTGTAGGAGGTCTCTATCAACCCTATAGCGCTCCACTATCTCCAGCTCATGTAGCCCCTGGTAGGTTAACCTGGGTCTGTACAGTCTTCTCTGTCTCCTCACTGAGGGTTGTTCAGCAGCATTCACATCTTCACCACCCTCAGCCTCTTGCAAATGTTGGTCTATGCTGCCTGCTGCAGCCCATCTCATTTCATAGGTTTGTTTGTTAAAATTTCCCCGCATGTATACACCGGTGGTGCAGACTGTGGAAAAACCCGAGGGGTAGGTGCTTGCTCACTTTATCGTAGTGTTCTGGGCTGGGCTGGTCTGTTGGGCCTGTAATCTGTTGATTCTGATAAATATCACCTGTTTGCCCAGCTTGTTCACCTTGATTACTCTCCTACTGCTGTTGTCCCTCCCAATTGCACTAGGCAGGTATAGACACACTCCTATCTTAGGCATGCTAAGCTAGGAGCAATCCCGAGACACAGGGCTCAAATCCACATACAGTATGCCTGACACCCCCCCATGATTTCACCTATATTCGAGTCCTGCACCCGGCTATCTATACACATACACTCTTGGGACCTGCATCACACCCTGGGGATAAACGGGTTTCACTATTTTCCACCTCGTTTGCATAGTATTGTCTTCTAATGCATAGTGACATGACCCAAACTGAGCCTCTCCAAAAATAACCACTGCTTACTGTCGTGCAGACCCACACACAACTGGTTAAAAGCACCTTACAATCACCGTATTCAATGTCCCTTGGTCTTCCCAGCAACAAAACAACCGGCCTCTGCACGGCTCAAAACCAGGACCCTGCACACCACAGACGAGGTGCTTTACCACTAAGCCATGGCAGATATGCATACATCTGAGGTTATCACGTATAGATCATTCAGCACAGGCATTCAACAGTATAGGACATGTATTCCATCTGTGTGCTAACTAATGTCCATATATATATATATATATATATATATATATATATATATATATACATATGCACACACGTACGTAGATATAGAATATATATCTCAACAGCGAACCACGTGACACCAATGCATTAGACAAGAATGAAAAGGAAACCACATGCGCCTCCTGCATTATGTACTGGTGTTAATATCAAGGCAAGTGTGTTTCTGTGCATCACATGGGTTCAGACTGTATTCAGGGTAAGATTAGGGCTGCTGACATTACTCACCAGACCTATTGCCGAATGTATTGGTATGTCTTGCCAACCCAGTTTCTTGGCTGATTGCGACATTTATGGCCACTATATAGGAAAACAACAAAGCACGCTCCTCAACACATCCAGTAGCTAGCCACTCACAGACACCAACACATAGGATGTGACTGCCAAACACACACACCTGTCATGTCTTGGAATAGAACACCTACTGTCTGTTCTATCATACTACAGCATTACACAGTTACAGAATGCACTACCAAGATTACTGGAACACAGCACTCCCAGAGGTCTACTTCTAGGTGGGTGACATCATCAGCATTGGCAAAGATGGCGATAGGGATTCTATGGAGTGTGAGCAGTCTAAAAGTATATTTCTGTCCCCAGGCAGACAGAGACACACACACACACACACACACACACACTCACAGTTGGCATAGCTGGGATTAGAACACTGAATTAACAACCTTATCACACTACAGCATTACATAGTTACAGAACGCGCTACCAAAATTACTGGGACACAGTGCTCCCAGAGGTGTACTTCTAGGTGGGTGACATCATCAGCATTGACAAAGACGGTGATAGGGATTGTATGGAGTGTAAGCAGTCTAAAAGCATATCTCTGTCCCCAAGCAGACGGAGACACACATAGACACAGTTGGCATGGCTGGGATTAGAACACTGACCTAACTACCTTATTACACTACAGCATTACACAATTACAGAACGCGCTACCAAGATTACTGGGACACAGCACTCCCAGAGGTGTACTTCTAGGTAGGTGACATCATCAGCATTGGCAAAGTCGCCGATAGGGATTGTATGGAGTGTGAGCAGTCTAAAAGCATATTTCTGTCCCCAGGCAGATGGAGACAAACACACATGCCAGTGGTGGGATCAGGACAACTGCCTATCTACAGACACTATTACAATACTATATAGATACGAGCCGCGCCACAGACACTACACCTTTCATGACTGTCAATATGACCTTCTATGAATGCGGACATCGACATGGATGCTGGCAGTTACGATGTACATACCTGTGAACCTGTGTGTTCAATGTAGGAATCCATCCTGAAGTGGAGTACGGCCATCTGTTGACTGGACGACTACTATCGCTATACAGGGCTACAATGGCCATGCCCATGCACATAGGGGCACATAACTGACACAAGGTGTCACTGGGCATGCTCACACACTTAGTAGCACATAGCCATTTGGAATGCACTATGGTTCCCTCTACACAACGTTATACTGGGCATGCTCACGCACTTAGTAGCACAGGGCTGTTTTGTATGCACTCTGATTCTAAACACGGAAGGGCACAGTGGCCATGCTATTACAGTCAGACATGAACAACACATTAGAATGGACTCTGGTGTCGATAGTTATCATTGTTAGCAGGAACGCTGCACTACATATATCTGACAATGGTCTTCTACACAACATCTGCTGCTGCCCGTCACCTTAGATGTACCAAGCTATACCTGGCACACTACTACCACCCGTGGTGATGTCTTGCCAAGAGTGGCTACTTCGCCCATATAGTACCATTCATAGTCGAATGTCCTGAGACCAGGTTAACACCCTGACACCTAGAGGACAACTGCATTGTATGTGTATGCTAAACAGTGCTAGATGTGTAGTGTTTGTAATCACAGCTGCCCAATGTAAATCCAACAATGGGGAATACTGACATCTGTGCAGTGAGGAACACCTGGCTAAAGGCTCAGTTGTGCACAATAGCACTACCACCGTATACCTCAGAACCAGACATGTGGGCCATAACACAGGTACGGACTGCTCCAGGTGGTGGTGTCCTCACATACATGAAGGCCACTCACATGTACTGACCAGTACACCCTCAAAAGGCATCACAGATGTGGCAGGTGCAGATCACAGTGTCAAAAGCCGCATTCTAGAATGTAGCCCTCAACATCACCATGTCCTTGGACCAGCAACACACATCCAGACCTGTGATAGGACATATAATAGTACAACACCATGTGACCCATGACCAGTGGACTGTACCTAGCTCTACATAAACTGTGCAGACTACCCATGTACTGGCACAGTTGCATCATGTGTTATGCAACGCAATGATACCACTGTTCGTAACCAGGTCGGCTGTACATATGACAGGGGCCCTGGGTCATATACAGCAGTAACAGATGGCTGTTGCTGTACACCAGTAAACACCCTCATGTTTGGATATGACATACATGTACCTGCCATGGATATGTACATGCCACACACACACACAACACATATATATATAGCATAGCTGTTGCTGTCCTTTGTGCAGACAGGTGGCTACAGCAATTACACACATGCACATGGAAGGTAGGTCCATGGCTGTTGAATGCTAACAGTATATAAGGTGTGATATCAATAATGACTGAGTTAACATTCCCTCTGTACTGGTTACCCATGACAACTATTATATCATACAACAGTCCATGTGTCATGTATGTCATCACACCATGTCCACCAATTGCAATGCCTACAAACATGGCAAAATGACAGGAATGTAGGACCTGCACATATGTACATGTAGTGGTGTGCAATAAGCTACCATGCGTGTGCAGTAGCTGATGTTTGCAGGTGACATGTGTCTTACTACAACATGCAGTTGCAATGCAGCCCCATTATTGCCAACTGTATATGGTGATATGCTGACAGTACGGTAAGATGTACATCAGGTATGGATGGATGTGTGGACATAACTAAGTGATGGGGCATCTTTGCAGATGGATGTTTGCTGAGGACAGCTCACAGGTGTGTCACGAGCAGTCTTACAATAACATGTGCAAACACTAAGCTATGGATCTGTTAATTGAAGGGGAACACATACAACCTACACAGCAATCAGGATGTCACTGACTGTAAATCACTTGACACCTGTAACACTTAAGACCTCCCGTGTGCATATATCAGCACAATTGCCAAAGGTAGCATCGGTACACATTGTAATGTGGGCTATACTGCTGCATGTATGTCATATGTATCATAAGATAGCAGGTGTTTGATTCACAGTACTGCCATGTGTGTTTGCTTGTATGTCCATATATGTCACGTATGGTGGGGAATACTTCCCAATTGTTACTCACTCTCCTGTACACTGTTGTAGAGATCTGTACATACTGCATTGTAGAAAGCAAGACATAGGCAGGGGTGGGATGTGTATCAAACACATGTGTGCTATCTGTATGTGCATGACATAGGTGCATTCAATTGTGGACTCCACAGTATGTGTGTGTGTGTATGTATGTATGGCTGTCTGGTCCATGGAGTGAGGATGTATGTTACCATAGTGAACAGATAGGACCCCTAACCCCTCCAGGTGATGCAATCTACTACCCTGTTGATGCCATCGATCTTAGGCATTACTGACTACCTGTACACGTGTATTCTCTGTGTCGCATCATGTAGGTTCACAGTACTGTAATGGTGATTACCACATAGGCAGGCGTCCTCACCTCAACACTATCAAGTGTGTGTGTGTGTGTGTGTGTGTGTGTGTGTGTGTGTGTGTGTGTGTGTGTGTGTTACAGTGTCGTTGACCCCGTGAGTGTGGGTGTGTTACTGTGTGTCTGAATACATGTGTGCGAATACTTGTGTGTGTGTGTGTGTGTGTGTGTGTGTGTGTGTGTGTGTGTGTGTTTGTGTAGTTGTGTGTTCGCATCCTGTAATGTGAATGTGTATTACTGCTACACAGTGAGGCCACACACTATCAACTGGCCTCTACCCTTGTCATCAGCTAGACTGCTATGTAAACTCCCCGCCCCATGTAACTGTAACTGTGATGTCACCCGGTATGGATGTCATGTCTCTAGCCACTGTAGCTTAGTACACAGCTCCCATGGTCCTGGATCAGATGTTCCTGGTGTGTGCGTGTATGTGTGCACACAGTTCTGCCATGTGTCTGGCCTACACAGGGGTATTATTGACAGCTCCAGACTGTACAAACCAGGTTTTACAGCTCACAGTGTCCGGCCATGGCCATGTGACCTGTGCCTGCCAGGGGTTGCACAGGCACTACCAGGCAGAGGTGCATATTGGGTACTGTCCAATGACACGTCCACTGGAACTGTGTCCCTGTTGGGACTGTCCAGGACCATGTGCACGTGGCCTGCTGTGTCCTGGTGTGATCATCGCAGCACCAGCTGCACTGCTGCTGCTACAGCCACTATGGGAGCGGCCATGTGAGGTAGCTCGTGAGGTAGCACGTTCACACAGACCTGCACCAGGTGATGCAGCTGGCCTACGTCCACGTGCCCTATGTCTCACTCCTACCAGATGTTCCAGCACAGACAGCTCATGCTCACGGATTGTCATGCCATGGTCAAGGATTCCAACCATGTCACCCAATCGTCTGTCCAAAACCTCAGCAATCTGTTGTTGAGCATTGCCTGGATGTTGTTGTTTAAAGAATGGATAGCAGCCCTCTGAAGCCTCTGCCCTCCTCTGTTCTGCCATTCAGCATGTGCCTGTGCTGCCATTACAGCCTGAAATATGCATCTGGTGACACCAGCTGCTGCGCTCTGTCCTGCAGGGGCATGTCGGCCAGAGGTCCTCCTAAGAGCAGCACTGGCCACATGCCTGTGTGGGCCATCTCCAGTCATTTGCTTGACACCATGGTGTGAATACACACCTTCCATAGCCACCACACTTTCCTGTTCCAAGCTACCACATGCCAACTGTCCTTCCTTTATGGCCACTGGTGATGGGGTATGTGTTGGCATGAGATCTGTGTGCGGGGATGAGGGGGATATAGGTGGAATGGCAACCAATGGCACAGATCCAGCCCCTGATAACCCTGCCTGTGCCTCAAGCATATGTTCATCATCACTGCTAGAGTCTGTGGGGACACTAACATCAGATGGACCACAGGAGGGTAACACACCTACATCACCTGTGAAGCAGACAAAGACTCTACATTACAATACAGATACACACAGACACACAAAGACATACACAGACACACAACATGCATGCGATATGACAGAAGGCATGCAACATGCATGTGATACAGCAGACGGCATGCAGCTCTGACAATAATAGTGGTAGTTATCATACATCTCTGGGTTGCACACAACAGCATGCATGTGTCATAGCAGAAGCCATGCATTTCACACAATCATGGTAGTAAGCATGCATCCCTGTGTTACACCATGTGGACCAGCACAGGTTAACAGTACACATGGCTGATGTGTGGCATATGACCTTGACATTAACATTTAGTATGACATGTAATCTGCTGACGTTTGCAGCCGGCCCACTACATGTCATGGACATGTCAGATGGCATATCACAATGTGTGCACTCATAGCAGGGGCATAATTCACACCGGTGAATCCTGTGGGCTGCCCATACTCCAGCTCACTATGTAGTACTGTTTGTGTACCCCACATGTGTAGTTCTGATGTGTAGTACATGTTCCTACATTGAACAACACCTCCACCGTTGTATGCACAGCTGTCCACACATCTAGCAATGACAGCCCCTGAGAGCCACATGCTCTGGGATATGTAGCTAAACGCAACGATGACTAGGACGTGCTGGAGGGATACATTCCTGACCCGGACACTCCCCATGCTTTGGAACATGATTCTTATGTACATCAGGCAGGGACCCTCACTAGCACTCTTCAAGAGATACCTCGATGGGTGGATGGGAGGCCGACATGTACACCAGGGATCACTGCAGTGGCTCTGCTGTACAGAGGCGCAGGGAAATAATGGCTCTGCTGTTCACAGGCACAGGAAACTAACCTAGGGAGGTGGCGCAAGCCAAAACACTGTAGCTAGGCTTATGAATGGCCTTGGCCAGACAACATAGTACCTACCTATGAACCTATTAACCTATTACATGTCCTTTGTGCATGGATAATTAACTAGCTCTTCCATTTCAATTAGATATCATGCTAATACACTGTCTGGTGACTACAAGTCATATGTATCCTGTTACTGTATACTGTACATGCCAATAGACATACCTGGTGTTTGCATAACATAACAGTAATGCTATGTAAAATGTTAGACATATCTACCTACAATACTGTACATTACACATTTTTGGCACAATATCCCACAATGCAAATCATAATTGCACAGCAGGACCACCTTAGACATGTTATTCTCAGTTATACGTCCATACATATGCCTACTGTTACACTATATCAACATATTCTATCCCCTGTTATGGCACGTACTTGTTGGACCAACCCTGCCACTGACAGCGGCTGGAGTGGAATTGTTGTGTTCAAAGTCCTTATATAGCATCCCTTGTGGTATATGAGGTGTTTACCTTGTGGCCTACAGCAGTACACATGATTTCTACGAGCGTTACTGTGCTCAACAATACATCACTACATAATGCCTTTTCCCACTATATGCATTGCGTACACTTTAATTATTACAGAACAGGTACTACATATACTGACATACTGAGTGTTCTACATATCTTATTAGTAACCCGAGTTGTCGTTGACGGTAATTTAAATCCTATTCAGTTTGTGTTGCAATCCTAGTAACGTTTTGCTGGTATATACAGATGGTTTGAATGTATGACAAGCCATCCTTTTATACTTAGATATCAGTAACATGTGATATCCTGCCACCAATTGGTGTTCCGGAGTAGATGATTACATGCACATCAGCTGTGCAGCTACTCCATTAGCCAATGACATGGCAACAGTGGTGTATAACTGAATACTCCACTTGGGCATTGTCCCTTTGCCCTGCCTTCAAAGAAGTGGCCTGGATGTGTTGTTTGTGATGAATTGCAACAGCTATATGGAGACACACAGAGATATATTACCTTCATGGCTCCCGTGGATTGTGTGTAACGGCTTGAGGGTGTAGTTCTACATGTGAGTCTAGCTGTTATACTTCTGAACATTGCTACTTCTGCAGGGTTTGTACCTGATACATCTGCAAATGTTTAGGTCTGGCAAGGATGTTTGGGCAGCTCAAGGCTGTGTGGCTATGCATAGAACGTTAGGTGTTTTGAACTGTGCTCACCTGACATCTTTGGTATACTGTACATATGTATCATACTGTGCTGTTAATCAGTAATTGGTAACACTTCCTGGTGTACGCACAGCCATCTGAAACGGGATTATTGCAACCAAACCCTGTAACATCGGCGGCTGTTCCATTGTACAACAGCAACTATTTCACATAGGGCCATTTTAGTGCGTCTCTGACAAGGTATGTTAAGGCTTCGGCAGATGTCATAGAGTGAGTGGATGTTTGTGATGTTATTACAGTATGTATTGCAATTGTTTCGGGTGTGGGAGAGATGTAGATGGGTGTACATAGCAGATGCAGGTGTGTAGGAACTGCATTTATACATATTCGATATGTGTGTGAGGGCTCCTTCCCTATTTGAAGACCCTTCTTTTAGTGGACTAATACTATGGTAATTGCAAGCTGATTCATTAAGCCATTGTTAATTGGTTCCTGTATAGCATGCAGGTGATGTTGGTCCTTCAATCCCTTCGGAAATACATCGGTATGTAGTGAAATGTTGCTACATGAAAGCTGTCTCATGTATTTCTGTCACAGATATTTGCACTCATTGGAGTTGTGTTGGTGACTGAACCTCTTTGGCTAGGGTTGCCACCTTTTCAAATGGCCATAGTGGGACATTTGCAGGACACACATCAGATTTTAGAGGCTGACACATAACCACGGTCAGTACAAAGTATAGAACTTTACATATATGCCTAAATAAAAGCTTATTCTTGTAGCGGTTTACTTGCTTATCCTGTTTCTTGTTACATGTAGGTATTTTAGATACAGACATGACTATTTTATGCAACACTTACATTAAATATGGAACATGCCAAATGTCTCGAGATTGTAGGACATTAGTATTTATACTCATTTTGGTCAGGACACTACCGCACATAGAGGGACTGTCTCTCACAAGGTGGGACAGGTGGTAACCCTATCTTTGGCTCATGTCCATACCACATATTTGTAATAGTGTATAGACATACACTCTCCATATCCTTTGTGCATAACGTTCGGTCGTGGCAGAATGTGTGATTGCTATGGTCCATGTTATACACATATTTGAAGACTTCAACCACTGTATATGGCATACCCATGGATTCAGGAATGCACACACTTCCAATGACCACATTACTATTCCCAGACTCCCAAACCCCACAATACCGAACACTAAAACTCGCGACAGTCAAACTCCTGAAAGTAACACAAACACAGAACACACACACGCACACACAGACACACTGCTACCCATCACATCCAAACAAACCATCCTACACTACGTATGGGCAGGTGGCCATGCCCCTATACACCCCCCCATGTGGGTGGCTGCGCACCCCACACCACACCTACTTTAATAATCTACCTCTGAGATAGCACAAACAGACACACAAAGCAAACCCACACACACACATTACTGTCCTCTGGAAACACACACCACACTCAGAACACACACTTACACACACTACAGCAATCAGAAACACACTTACACACAGTACCTACCTGAACCGCAGCACCAGAAGCACTAACTAAATGTCCCTTAACATCGTGACAGTAGTACACGTGGTTCTGGTGTTTCGGTACTGTGGTCTTTCGGTCTTTAAGCCTCATGATTACGTGCGTCGGTATGTAAACCATTCGGTATTTGGTAGTTATCCTATTTATATGTGCCTCCATGGTTGTGTGGATGTTGTTAACCTATCTATATATTTGCATATATATGTATATACATATATATCGACATATATCTCTCTATCACCCTTTCTCTCTCTCTCTCTATATATATATATATATGTATATATATATATATATATATATATATATATATATATGTATATATATATATATATATATAGAGAGAGAGAGAGAGAATACACTTTTCATTGGGTACATGGCGGTTTATACTATTTCCCGAAGTCTGCCCTTTTGTGTTTTTACCTGTCACAATACACAACTGCCGTTGGTACATCTCAGGTAGCTTAGTGGTAGGTTATTGTGAAGATTGTGTACATGGTTGCTTGTTCTACTCCTGGCAGTGGTAATTTTACAAGGGTGAATAACGCACATTTCAGAGGTTCGGGGCAGCTTTGCCCGTGATCTGCGTGATATTCAGCAAAGGTTAGACCTGTGTTGTGCACATCCATGTAGTCATGTTTAAATGCCGCTTAACGGCACTTACCAGCACAAAAACCCGCTAACATGTGCTTAAACATGCTTTAATGACCTGCATCCAGCATCCCTTATTCTGGACATCAGAATTACGTAACAGCCCTTGCAGGTTGTGGAACCGGGACCATGAATGACACAGTCACTGGCTTTACCACTGAGGCATCTGGGATATGTACAAGTGTTATGGTGTTTAGTATGTAGAGTGTACTAAGGCTGTTCCTCAATACTGCAAACAAATGTGTAACTCAGTTTGTGTACATATGGATGATACCTGCTAATGGTATGTCCAAGTGAGGCTTAATGGATATGCTCCAGCTATGGGAATCCATGTCACAATGAGCCACACATGGTAATGAGTTATACCTTGCCACAACCATAACTGGAGAATGCTGGGGTGAAAGATACCTGTCATGGGTACTCCCCATGCTTTGGAACTACATCCCTGATTACATTATATGGAGCCCCTCAATAACACACCAGGGAATCCTTGCCGAGTGGGTGGGGAACAGTGGTTACACCCCATGGATCCCGCAATTGGCTCTGCTCCGCAGAGGGACAGTTAGTTAATCGATGGGGTGGTGACAGCAGACACATTTTGGCTAGGCTTATGAATGGCCGCTGACAGTTAGGCATGTACCCACTGATGTACCTTGGAACCTATATTTACAGCATCAACACATGCTGATAGCTTAATTTACTGTTCAGGTATTGACTTACCTTGTGCCAATAGCAGTTGTGTGTGCAATAGTTGAGGGCTGCCTATGTAGGATGCACACAGTAGACCACCTATGCATGACAATTTACAGGTGGTCGTGTGTGTGTGCCATCCATGTTTACTGTGTGCGCAGGTGGAAAAGTGTGTCAGTCCATAGGGACCTACACTGTCAGTGTATGTGCTATATGTTCCCTCTTTGCCAAGGCATGGGCATACTGGGCATGCCTCCGTCTGCCTACTGGGGCTGGCACAGGGTGTTCATGGTCTGAATCCCTCTGGGCCTGTGGTGCCCTTGGCAATTGTGGTGGGCTGTGAGGGCCTTCACCATTATGTCCCTGCTGCAGCTGTTTCTGCAGGATCATATTATGTAGCGTGGCACATACTATGAAGATGTGGGCACACGTGCCTGGAGAGTACTGCAAGGCTCCACCAGATATGTCCAAGCAATGGAACCGTGATTTCAGCATCCCAAACACACACTCTATGATGATTCTGGTTTGTGCGTGTGCCTCATTATGGCGTTCTTGCATGGGTGTGTGTGCATTTCTGATGGGAGTCATCATCCATGGTGCCAGTGCATAGCCAGCACCCCCCACAAAGTGGCCATATGGGATGTCCCCCCTGGCAAATACCTGGTACAGCTGTGAGGCATGCCAGATGTGGGAGTTGTGGTAGCTTCCTGGGCTGCAGGCACACACATCCATGATAATGCCCTGGGCATTGCACATGACCTGGCAGTTGATGGAGTGGTATCCCTTGCAGTTTATGTAGTGCCTACCATGTCCACCGGGTGGTGACTTGATGTGTATGTGCGTGCAGTCTATTGCACCCAGTACGTCTGGGTAGTCGGCCACATGGTGGAAGAGGCACATATTGCTGGCCAACTCCTCGTGCATTCGGTGGAAGTATATATGCTCATTGGCATGTGGTAACATGGCATCCAGGAACTGGTGGAGTACCCTGGATGCTGATGCCTGTGAGATCCCCATGATATCCCCAGTTGGCCTTTGAATGGTACCTGTGGCTTGTACTCTCAAGCTTACACATACCTTCGTGTCCACTGGGGTGGGTTCCCCTCTGTTATTCCTGGCTCTGAGGCATGGCTGGCACAGCTCAATGATTTGCTGTATGGTGTCCCTGTCCACCCTGTAACACTCTACTATCTCCAGATCATTTAGCCCCTGGTAAGTTACCCTTGGTCTGAACACTCTTCTCCTCCTCCGGTTCTTGAGGTGGTTGTCAGCCTCATCCTCCACACCACTTTTAGTCTCCAACACATACTGATGAATCAAAGCTATGGCGGCCCCTACCATGTACATTTTAAAAGTTCCCCATCTGTTTACACTGATGGTGCAGAGTGTTTGGGAATACACAAGTGTGTGTGTGGTGCTTTCACACTTTATACTATTGTGCTTTGGAAGTTGCTGATGTCATTGGGCATGTATGTGCAATTCCAGCTGCAGGGTATCTTACTTGTGGGTTTCACAGCAGGTACTGCTATTGTGATGCCTGTGGTATTGAATTACACTTGGCTGCCATGATTCATCTATTGCCCTTTACTTCACTTTTCAACTAGATTCCCCTCCCATTGTTAGGCACACATCCAGCTGCCTGCTTTCATGTTTTGTAATTTCCCAACCCAGGAATGTGTTGCGAAATGTGTTATGTAGCTGATCTACTGCAAGTTTGCTTTGTTCTGATGTGACAGTTCTCTTTTCTTAGCAGTACGGCAGCTCCCCTTTCCTATTCTGCAGGTAGCTGCTGGCAGCCTTGTTAGCTGTCGTCAATGGCCCACTGTGAGCTCCTAGGTGTTAATTACTCATTTATGCTCATATTACCATGCTGCAGCATTTAGTTATTGTCTTGCCGTAACCTACCTGTTTCAGCTAAGTTACGCGCCACGCACGCCCAGTTTCCAGCTTTTAAGCGTGTTTTCATCCACGTTCGCATGCACTTTAAGTCACCTTTTGTGCTCTCAGCTAAGCATAGCTATGGCTAGGTACACACCTCTATTCTGTGGCTTTGCTTAGCAACAGGCAACCCGGATTACTCATGCTCCAGTGTGCTTACAGCTATGGTGGCGCACACCTCTCATGATGTCATGTTTACCTCCAGGCCACTCCTCGGTGTTGTACCACTGCGCCATGTGGTACATCCTTACGCAGGCGGGACGTTTGCGATTCAGTATTACTTGACTCATTTGCATGGCATTGACTACTAATTCCTAGTTACTGCGTGGAACACTGTCACAGACCCTTAGCAACCCTTGCGCCTTGGTTGTGGTGTAGCATGCATACCATTGACTATTATGGCAAAATCATGATTTGTGTTACATTGCAGTTTTATGACATCTAAATATATTTTCCTTGGGTTCCCGTTTGCGCACCCATGCACTATGGTTTTACTTTGCGTTAGTGTGGCCATGACATTAAATGTTATTTTTTATGTGTTGTGTGTGTTTTTTTATGCCATTGGCTGTATATTTAGCCATTGGCATATGTTAACATTGTAATACGTAAGTTTGGTCCACTTTCATGTCTCCGATGTTCTGTTTGAAAAAATGTAAACCGTTGTTTTTTTGGTTTGCATTTCTGCATGCTTACGCTACACCTACACCACTTCATGAATCGCTATATGCCTTCATTTGCATGCTACACTGCTGTACATGGAGTAATTAGCATACAAGCGCCGTGAGCTAAGCAGCTCTGGCGTACGCTGGTAGTGCACGTGGAAACAGCTCTTACCTGAATCGCTCGACGGCCATATTTGGCACTAGATCGCCGATGCTACTCTGGCGCATAGCGCAAGCTTCATGAATCCCGGGGTTGGTTTTGAACTTTACCCTTTTACAGATGCCCTGTTTGCAGGTGTTCTGCAGGTGTTCTGTCTGCTTCCTGGGTGGACCACTAGTCCAATTTGTACGCTGCCACACTTCATGCAAATGAGATGAGCACAGCCAAACCTGGCATTCATTTGTCTGTTTTCCATGTTTGTGCTAAGTTGTGCATTGTACAAACATGGCTACCCCCCAAAAAAAACAAAACAAAAACAAAAAAAAAAAACAAAACAAAAACAAAACAAAAGAAAAAAGAGTCAAAAAAGAGAAAAGTAGTTTAAATGAGGAAAAGCAATCTATGACATACACATTACAAAATGTTAGTAGAGATATTTCTACATTGATCTGGATTTGAACTCTCTCTTCATCAAACCTTCAGAACACAGTAAGGGCACATTATTCCTCTTTGCCAAACAGATTTTTTTTTGGAGCAGGGAACTGAAACATAAATAAAAGGAAAAATTAGTTGAAATGAAGAAAAGTAATCTATGAAATAAACATTACAAAATGTCTGTTAGTACACAAGAAATATATCTACACAGGTCTGGATTTGAACTCTCACTCTAATGAACCTTCAGAACATAGTAAGGGTGCCTTATCACTCTTTGCCATACAAACAGATTTGCAGCAAGGAACTGAAATCATTCTGCATACATTCAACTGCAACATTGTCTAGTAATATGAAACCATAGAAGTGTTATTTGTACATTTATTATTTTTGGATGTAGTGCATTAAGTGATCACACAACCAGTTTTAAGTATTGCTTGCAAAAATGCAGCTCTGTCTTACTTTGTGTTTGTTGGTTATTCTTCTCTTATCTGACCAGTAATCTGAGAAAATGCGTGAGGATATTAAATGGCAATAATATAATATGCAGTTGCCAACAAATGAAGGGGGGGGGTGGATGTTAATGAACAAAACCTGTGAATTGTGTGCTGCTTACTTATATTTCCAACCTTGACAAAATTACATCTAACACTTTATAAGTCTAACCTGACACACCCACTGGATGAAGGGAAGTCTGCATTGCTGTTGTGTTTCCTTCTCGCTACCACTAATCATTCACAGTTGCAATCCATTAAAACAAACACTGAGGGAGTGTCTGCATTATGTTTACATTTACTACATGGAGCCAAGTATTTGAGATTCAGCTATTATGATGAGTTCACACCTAATTTGCATCTTCAGCATGCCAACAGCCCTGAATTTACACCATAAAAAGGCAACCATGTAGCTAGGAAAACTGAAGGTGAAGAGACTTGTTTGTGTGAAGAACACAGAAAAGAAGCTATTACTTTGGGATATATCTGCACAGAGGATTACTGAACTTGAGAAGGCATGCTTGTATTTTGTCAGCTACATACTGCATATGCTGAAATGTAATTAAGAAAAATGTGCTTAATAATTTTATATAATATATATATATATATATATATATGTATATATATATATATATATATATATATATATATATATATATATATATATATTGATTAGCAAAGGCTTTTACACTTTTATATCTATGCATTAGTTAGAAGTGTACTGATGGCATGGGCATGTTTGTCACGACATTTCACAGGTATACATGACTGACAATACCTTAACATGGAATGTTCTGTGTTCAATTTGTTAACATCTTTCAGAGACAGTTCATTTGATAGCACTTTTAGCATTTCAAAGATGGTTTGTTAACAAAATGTGTCATTTGCCTATCCAAGTAACAACATGCAAGGATATGCCATTCCTTCATATTATTAGACAATACACTCCAGGTTCAGAACCTACCTTGTAAATCCAGCAGTTGCAAGAGTTTTAGTTCATGGCTGACTCTGTCTGATGCAAGGAGTACACAGCCAATAAATGGGGATGTAAAGGTTGTGACACTTGCCTGGCATCAATGTTACCATATGTATGTGCATAGGATGAAGGTTTTAGGCCACTAGGTAGTGAGTGAGTGAGTGTAGTATGTATTGTCTTTTAGCCAATGTGAGGGCATATTGAGCATGCCTACATCTGCCTATACCCACAGCAGCTGCTGCTTCCCCCTCTGTCTCCTCACCTGTGTGTGGGTGTGGTAACCTTGGAATTGGTGGCAGGATGTGTGCTACTTCCCCTTGTTGATTCTGCTGAAGCTGTTTTCTCAGGATAATGTTGTGCAGCATGGCACATACTGTGAATATTTCAGTACATGTCTGTGGACTGTACTGCAGGGCTCCACCAGATGTATCTAGGCACCAGAACCATGACTTCAGCAACCCAAACATCTATGATATTTTGGGTTTGAGAGTGTGCATCATTATGGCATTCTTCAGGAGGTGTGTGTGCATTTCTGATGGGTGGCATGAGCCATGGTTCTAGTGCATAACCTGATTTCCCCTGTAAATGACCTTGTCAGATACGCCCCTGGGGAACATCTGATACAGTTGGAAGGTGTGTCAGATATGTGAGTTGTGGTAACTGCCTGGGGTGCCATCTCACATGTTCAAGATGATTCCCCTTGGCATTATACATAACTTAGCAGTTAATAGAGTAGAAACCCTTTCTATTAATGTAGAGCCTTCCCTGTTCCCCAGGTAGTGCCTTCACTTCTACATGTGTGCAATCGATGGCACCCCGTACTTCAGGGTAGTGTGCTGCAGGGTAAAACTTCTGCATATTTCTGGCCCTATCCTCAGGAGTAGAGGGACAATATTTGTGACTACTAGCATGTTGGAGCATAGCATTCAAGAACTGATGGAGGATCCTGGATGCTGATGCCTGTGACACCCCCAGCATGTCTCCTATTGGGCTCTGAAAGGTACCTGTAGCTAAGATTCTAAGTGCTTCACATTCATTTGTCTCCACTGGGATGTTCTCCCCTCAGTTTATCCTGGCTCTGAGCTGAGGATAACAGAGGCTGCAGAGTTCCTGTAGTGTGTCTCTATATACCTTGTAGCACTCTACAATTTCCACATCATGCAGATTGTGATAAGCTACCCAGGGTCTGAACAGTCTTCTCTTTCTTGGCCTTGATCTATTAGCAGCAGCAGCATAGACTTCAGCCTGTTGCACATACATATGAATTAAAGCAACAGCAGCCCCTAACACTGTTTCTGTGTAAACTCCTTTCCGTGGCTGTATGCCAATAGGTTTTGGAATTTACAGGGAACACCAGCATGGAGTCTACATGGTTGTTTTATAGGTTGTTCAATAGCTTCTCCATCTTGGATTGGTTGATTAGCATACAATTCAGTTGCTTATGCTGTAATTTGGATGCCATGGTGTTTGCATTGTTTGCACCATGGTGCGTGGCTCTACACATCATATACAGCCACTTATCTAATCCAAAACAGCGTGCTACCGTGTGCATGTCAGACTGTAAATGGACTGTGTAGGCTTTACTGAATCTGGCCAAATGTCTTCTTCTAAAATTACTTTTTCTTATGAATCTTCTTTATGATGTCTGACTACTGATACATAAAGGACCTCAGACCTTATCAAAGCATACGCACGTAATCTAATCAGATAAATAAAAAGCTCTAAAGTTTATCAGACCATGCTTAGAATTAATAAATAGGTCATTTTGTTGTGATAAGACAATTTCAGATTTACAGCTGTTTTAAATGTGGAAGGTAGAACTAATGAACTCTATTAATATTAACATGCTAGGTGGCCATGGCAGTATTCTATGTCCTATGAAATGACAGCATGTACTTTGGATGAAGATTGCCATTAATAGTAGATATGAACCACTGGTGCATGCAGGAAGTAACCGTATTAACCACATGCAGTCGTCTTTTCAAAGACAGACCTGAAGAAGATTCAAAACATTAACCATCTATGTTAATATTGTATAGCTTGAATTATGAGCAAATGTTAGCTTCGTTAAACTCTTAACCAGTTCTCTTTGTCAAGAGTAGAACTATGTCTCTACATCTTAAACATAAGCAGAACTTGTATTACCTAACTTGATAGCACATTATCTTGACAGACCAGCTGCAGATGGAAGCAAATTAGTTTATACCTGGTATATATTTAAGTATTTTCTGTGGAATTATTTCTTTAGCCATTTGCTGTGTGGTTAGATGAGTCAATTTAGATGAGACATTTTCATTGACAACCAGAGTAAAACAAATATACAACCATTATCAAAAAGTATATATCATTTATTGATAGAGTCACTTTCCTATGGATTAAGAGGGCATTTCAGTGTTTGTCAAAATGCCATACATGCCATCTACATATGATAAATCAAGTACAAACAATGTACAGGAAGAGTTCTTAAATGTTTTACCGCTATTTGATACTATAATAATGAAAGAGTGCGCCATATTTTGGTTACTAAAAGTAAAGAAGCATTATCACAGGGTTCAGTTTACCTTGTGATACAGCAAGATTAATTGTGTAAAAGGTAAAGGAATGAAAAGTTCTAGTATTTGTGTATATACTGAAGAGAGTGCACAAAGGCAGGACAGAAGATGCAGGTCATCAGTCTGTGAATTATGTTTCATATGACATAAATAGATATAAAATGGATTGGAATAGCAATGGTACTGTACATTGTACTACAGACAAGTTCTTTACTATGTGACAGTGGAAAAAATAGGATCATAGGTTAGTATCAGCCTCATAGCCTATAACTATGGTTTTCTTTTAGCCCCGGTGGTACAGCGGCAGCGTTGTCACCTCACAGTAAAAGGTTTTCCTGTTCGATTCTCGGCTGGAGCCCCTTCTGTGTGGAGTCTGCATGTTCTCCCCACGGTCGAGTAGCATTCAAAAGACATGCGTGAATGGGCATGCCTTCGTTGAAGGTTGGGCATTGAGCTGGCACCGTAAAAATCTACTGCTAATCATTAGCAAATCGGAGTTCGCTGTGGCAAACCCTAACCGGGAAAAGCCAAAAGAAAAACAACTGTGTAAGTATGTCATATAAGTGCCTAATTCCTTCTTAAAAGTGGAGAGAGACTGACACTCTTTTAAGTGGAGTGGCAGTTTATTCCAAAGGTGAAGGAGGTATTAGATAGTAATGCTGTCATATCTACTTTATTTTAATAAAGTCTTTGAGGTTAATTGTGTTTTCAGTATGCACTGGCCCTTCCATTTGTTTTTTTTTTTTTTTTATGGACACCGAGTCCTGAATGGGAAGGGATCCTTCATGGCTCAGAATAAAAGGCATATACTACAGCTAGAAAGATGATACAAGAGCAGAGACAATTATTTTAGCCTGTCTTGAGTAGGTCAAGCTTCATCAGCACATAAATCCTCTTGGAAATGAACCTTGACTACCTTTACACCGTCTCTAGTTGAAATACGTAAAAAATCAGTGCAAGGCTACCCCGGCAAGTAGCATAAACTTTTAATGAGACAATAAAACAATAAAAAATATTACAGTTTTATTGTTTTATTGTCTCATTAAAAGTTTATGCTACTAGCCATGGTAGTCGCACTGATTTTTTATGTATTTCATTGCCTAGGTGTTTGGTGCGTTCTTTTGGCTGTTATCGTCTCGTTTTTTTTTTTTTCTTTCTTTTTTCTTTACCTTCTCTAGTTGAATCATGTGTTTATCAAGAATGTATAGACAGGAGGTGCAGTTTTGGATGAATATCTGAACTAGTGAGTTGTAGTGGGGAAAATGATGTTACTAGACAGACAAGACTAGACAGACAAGAATTCTGTCTTGAGTATCATATGAAGCAGATGAAGGGCCAGTGTTACTACAAGAGTAACTTGGATCTCAAAGGAGGTATTTCTCTTGATAACTAGTACTATAGTGGTCCTTTCATCTTACTCTGTAGCTTAATTTGCTCTCACATTATGTTAGATGGCAGGTGCTGTTTAATGCTTTCTAAATTCATGTCCTGTAATCACTGTGTCCAATATCCATAGGCTTCTGCCTTGTTTCCTGTTTTAAAGTTAGTGAGGAGTTTATGGATAGGGTGGCTATACAATATACCTACTGTTGTTATGTATTTCAACCAAAAACAGATGGAAGCGGCACTAGCCTACAGGTGGAGCCAAGACCTTTGGAACTGTATGCCAACTCCCAGAAATGTAAACTCTCTTTGTCACCCAAGCTTAGCCCGTCTCAAATAGTCTATGTTTCTGGACAAAATACCTTTTCAGTGCTGAAAAAAAACTCCTGAAATTGGTGGGCCTAAACATAATAAATAAATACATAACAAATAACAAGTAAGACATTCTGCAAAAATATCACCTCATAAAATAAGCCATAGCTAAGGATGTTAAGTATGCCAAGACTTTATTAAAATTTTAATTCTATTTCATCTTGTTTCACAAATAAAATTATTCTTTTTAAATACACAATGTTTCATATATGGTGTATGTGTGACTATGCCCTTGGTTGCTAACTTGAATTTAAGAAATAAAAGCCTCTTTGTTCTCTTCACCAACACAGTTTATTTTTTATGAAATACAGCAAAGAGGCTTAGAAACATGGCAAGAGTGATCGTTTTTAGTGTTATTTATGAGATTATTAAGTTCCCATGGCTACTTTGTTTGGAGTTAAGCATATATTCCATTAGTACCACCACTCTTCATATGAGGACCAATCAGAGATCATGAGAAAGAAGAGCACGGTTTGTAGTCATCAGATAATGCTGAGTTTTTAAATGGTTGTATAGTGAAGCTCAGAAACAGGTGATCTATGCTATTACTGAGGCCATTAAGATATTAAAATATATATTTAAGTTTAAGTCTTGAAATGTATCTGACTTGGATGGTTATTCTGAATTTTACAAGGAAAGTTGGCAGCATCATGTCCAAGACTTTTCAAACATTTTAGTCACCATACAGCAAGTTCTCATTCCTCTCTCCTTTTGGTTGCACATGACAATATTCCAGGTATTGCACCATAGACTTGCCTATGAATGCCAGTACTAGAGTGTCACTGATATACACTACAGTGTGTGCCCATAAGACTGAACTAGTTATCTATATTTCTCCAGTTTATCCATCCATCCATCCATCCATCCATCCATCCATCCATCCATCCATCCATCCGTCCGTCCGTCCATCCATCCATCCATCCATCCATCCATCCATCCATCCATCCATCCATCCATCCATCCATCCACCCGCCCATCCATTCACCCATTTTCTAAAAACACGTAACCTCACTAATTATCATATCCCCTCAACTGCCTTCTCTTAACCTATAGGAAGCAGTAGCTTTACTCTGAAGTCCTCCCACTCTGGCTGATTACATCATGGAGTGTGACCCCAGTGAACTGCAAATGAGTTTTATTTCCTCTTCTGTCTACAATCTCACAACTTCTGTCATTACCCAACATTTGTGTCCCTAGGAGAGAATGGGAAAGCATGGAATTAATTATTTATCACGTGAGTTACCTCAAGTTTCACCACCACAGTATGAGACAATACCTAAAGTCTTATGTCTCACTCATACCTCCCAACCTCTTACTGCAAGAAATCTGGAAAATGCCAAAAATAATGGCGGAACAAAGGCCCCAAAATAGGGACAGATTTTAAATATCGCTCTTATGAACTTAGAAAATTGTTAGAATAGAAGACTTTGCATTAACATATATTTTCTGAAGGATATGAAGTCTGAAATGCAAATGTCTGTTATTATATAGTGACTTCAATTATCAGGGATTTTCCAGAAAACCACACATTTTATGAGGCGCAGCCCAAAAACATGTGCCAAAAATCTTGACATTCTGTAAAAATCTGGAGAGTTGAGAGGTATGCTCCTAGCCACCTGTAACTTCTGTCATGAATAAGATGACAAGATGGTTAAAATCCCCCTCTTGGGGTATCTGCACCCTTCTCACTGGCAGATGAAATTTACTCTTTTCTAGGAGAGAACCATAATTACTGAGTTGGAAGTAATATTTTTCATCTCAGTGAGTTTATAATGAACAAGGATCCACATCAGTATATGCCAAAGACTGCAATCACTTGAGGTTAATAGGACATCATCAGAAAACAAGAGTGATATAGTCTTCACATCCACAAAATGGACACTATGCAATTATCAGCAATGATTGTTATCTTATCCATAAAAATGAACAGGACAAAGGCTGATGTACTAAACACACCTTGGATGCATTCAGCCAGACAATGAGAACTGATTCGTAGTTTTTCACAAATAAAAAGACTGTATGCCATAAAACAGTGGTCCAGGTACCTATACTGCTGTACTATCTCCAGCAAGACATTGCAGGCTGCATGATAATACGCCTTCTCCACCCTCGCAAAATGCATGTAATCTGCAGTGGCACACTTTCATGATCCTCTGCAATATCTCTACATGTATTAATGTATTTATCTACCTGCTTAGGAACATACTAAGCAAATGATCATGAGAACCATAAGATGCATAGCCATCTACATTGCCATCTACATCTTTAATCAATCACACTTAAAAGTTCACGCCTTCCTTTACAAGCACTTAATAGTGCTTACCTCTTAAATTTAGCTGGTTTATATATGACAATCCTGGTCTAAATTTGTGTCTACCCATCCAGTTATTAAGACTAGCCTTAAAGGTAGTTAAAGCACTACTTTGCTTGACCTGTAATAGTACATTTCCATAGGCAGGGAATACATTAAGTTAGGAGTACATCTCTCTAGTGAGTCTTGTTTATTTGTTTGTGTAGAGTTAGGTCCTTAGTGCAGGTATTTGTAGAGCCAGTGGGTTTCCAAAGAAAGAAACAGATGATCAAATAGAATTGTGTCTTTCAATAATTGAAAAGCAAGACACAGGCCATCTCGGAGCACCTTTGTAGGCTACTTAGTTTAATTAGAGCTGTGATAATCTAACAGAATAGTTTAATGATTTAAGGCCTCTGATTTACCTGGAAGGGTATATGTGAGGCCTTTCTAGCTGAGCAATGTGTATCAGTCCCTTCCCTGTCAGTCTGTGTTTTTATGCTTGCCTGGGTGGCACTGCTTCCTAACCTCTTCCTCTTTCTGTCCCTTGCCTTGCCTTACCGTTACATCTATCCCCATCTTTTTTTCTCAAAAAAAATGGGCACCTGTCCATGCAAAAGGTAAACCCTTCCTTCCCCTCCCCACTCTCATTCTCACCTTCCTTGTTTGTGTGTGTGTATGTGTGTGTTTGTGTGTGTGTGTGTGTGTGTGTGTGTGTGTGTGTGTGTGTGTGTGTGTGTGTGTGTGTGCACGTGCATGTGTGTGCATGTGCGTGTGTGTGTGTGTGTGTGTGTGTGTGTGTGTCCCTTATTTCTACTTTCCTATACACTCAATTCTACTCCATTTAAAGTAATAAATTATTTTATTCCTTCTTGCAGGACGGTTTGTCTCAAATAAATAACTGGTGCAAAATCATGGACTGAAGTTAAATGCCAAAAAATGCATTACTATATCCTTTGGGAAATTATCTACCTTAGAGCACTACCACATTGACAATATGGCCCTAAGAGCTGACCCACTTTCTTTGGGATTGGGAACTTATGTGGACAGTGACCTAACTTTTGACTAACATGTGTCTATTGCCGTAACAAAGTCCCTTACTGCACATCTTATGAACAAAGGGATTATATCTAGATCTAGGGATATCATTGCCCTCCCTTACTCAGCCCTCATTAGGCCAATCATTGAATAGAATACCCCCTTTGGCAAGTATCTGTCCAGACACATGCAACAACTGGAGTACACACAGAGATACATTACTAATAAGATACAAGGTCTAAACAACATGTCCTACATGGACCAGCTCAAAGCCCTGTCACTATACCCGGTATCCTACAGACTGTCAAGAGGTAACCTTTGTTTGGCTTCAAAGGCATTCTCCAGCCCATTCTTGATGGATTTACTGCACATCACAAGTCAAATGGCATCAGAAATACTCGGTCTATGGAACTAATCCTCTTCTGAAACATCAACAGAATGGTTTGGAGGGACAGATATATCTTGCAAAGAATACTGATGCTCTGGAACAGACTCCTTCTTCACAAAAAACAAAGTTCATCCCAGTCCATATTTAAGTGCGACTTAGATCTATGGATGGGAAATAGAAAATTTACCCCAAGATTGCCTCCTGTACTACTAATGGATATAGGTGTCTCCTACATTGTTTATCCCATGCATGGGTCCCCTCGAATTATCTATAGTATGATCCCCGTTATTCTCATTAGGAGTAATATATAATTATTGACCATGGGATGAGTAAGGCCGATCTATAACTAAATGGGATAGGTTATATCAAGAACAAAACGGGACATTTGCTAGGCTTAAAATGACCTGCAACAACAGCTAACCTAGTACTTACCTATGAACCGATAAAAGTAGACATAAAGATTGTTACATGTCTTTTACTGTGGCTTGTAGGCTTTCTCTTAGTATTTCCACATAGTACATGTGTACACACTCAAGTGTGTACCTGCTACTTGCGTCTTACTTCTCTTTGCATTATTCCTTGCCTCAAAAGACAGCAATAGTTAGTAGCCTTTTTTTTCTCTAACTTAAGTATTTAAGGCAGCCATATTATTTCTTTCAGAACAAACCACATGCCATTCTGGACATTGTTATGTACTTGGCTATATGGGTGTAGATTAGTTTTTCTATGATTTTCCTAGGGATAGTAGGACTGAGACAGTTTGAAAGTCACTGGCATAGATAAGAGTTGTTATTTTGAGGGTTGGTCTGACTCTCGTAGTTTTCTAAATTAATGGCATTGAGTTTCTGGTGATATATAAACTGGATATATGTTTTTGGGTGGGTAGAATGTAGTCCTTTGCTAACTGAATGAACCTGGATTGAGGTTGTCTGTTCCCGGGGTGGGGGGCAACTATGGGGATCTTGTCAACAACCTCTTCTATTTCTTTTGGTTTAATTGAAAGTAGAATTGGTGGGGGAGTGCTTGATATAGGGTCATGATCTGGAATTGAGGTTGATGGAGGCATAGAACAGTTAGAAGAGATAGATGTAAATTTCCTTAGGAAGTCAGAGGACGTGAGTTGTCCCAAGGAATTTTTGGTGGAGTCTGCATGAAGGAGGTCTCCTGGCAGACTTAGCCTGTTATCTTGATGTCTAGGATCCACAATGTCCTCTGATTGTAGTTAAAGCATTCTGAGAGCTTGCTAGTGAGTTAGCTTTGTGCTTTCTACAGGCTTTCTTAGCTTAGTTAAGTTGCATAGTGGGGTGTAATGATCTTGATTTTCTTTTGGTTGGATTTTTTTCGAGGACTTCCAAGCAACATTGAAGAAAGAAACTGGAACCAGATAAAACACCCAAAACACCCAAGAGGATGGTAAAAACCATTGACACCACTGGAACCAAACAGCACTGCCATTAACAGTTAGAAATGAAGTGAGCCACAACAAGGAAATGTAACTGAAATTTTAATAACAAATATCTGCAGTCGTTCAACAACTGTGGATACTTGTTATTAAAGTTTCAACTACATTCCGTCATTGTGACTCACTTTATATCTGACTTCTAATCAACATTCCTAAGTTTATATAGTTCTTTTGATAACCATTTTATGAGCCCAGAGGGCAAGAGGAAGCATGTATCTTGAGGTGAAATGAGAAGTTTACTCTGTGAAGTAACTAATGTTTCTGGGTCATTTATATTTAAGAATTCTTCTAAATTAATTAGGGTAAGCTTTTCTTTGAGTTTCTGTGTCTGCTGCTTTGAGTAGAAGGTATGAAATTAGACTGATTATTTTTTGAGGGGATAGAATGATTTTATGAATTATACAGGGTTTATTAGTATTAACAGGGTCCAGGAGTGTCTGATAGTTCCTTTGTGAATTGCTGTTTCTGCTATTTACTGACATGTTGGGCATGTGTTACCTCCAGGAATCCATTATGCCTCTTTCATACATTATGTACATGTGTGTCTTGGCTTTTCCCCATTTCTGGGCTTTTCATACATTTGGGATTTATGTTGGACTGTTAGATATTACATTCCTGCCATTCACTACATTTAGGACATTTATTTGTGTTTGCCTGCCTACATTGTGCCCTCCTATGTGTTGTTATCCATTCTTCTGTTTTGTTCCCCAGTACCTTATATGCCCTGTTGCTGTTTTCATATGTTTTTTCTTTTTCTTTCTTTTTGTTTTGGAATTTGTTCCCCAGCACCCTTCCAATCATTAAGTCTTTCCTCACAGTCTAGACAGACCCATTCATTTCCCAAGTGAAAAAAATAGTTTCTGTATTTCGGTTCACTCCTACCTGAGAGTGAAGATCAGGCTGCTAGGAGAGTGCCATCCTTCTGAATGGGCTGGGATTTTCTGTAGCCTTAATGCCCTCCCCTATTTAATGATATGCATATACCTCATCAGAATGGGTGGGTTATGAGGAGGAGCTTAAGTGTATGTGTTGTGCTCTGGGCACAAAGTGTGACCCTGTCTGCCTGGCTTGCTTCCTTTCCCAGCTCTGGCCTTCCTCCTGAGCTCTGGCCTCTACCAAAGGACCACCCATCATTCTCTCACCCCTCCCAGATTGGCACACATATTATCAAAGGACCACCCATTATGCTCCCACCCCTCCTGGATTGGCACACACATTTTCTCCTACCTATTATCAATCTCTTGAGCCATTGAATGAATGTAGGACACCTGAGCCATTGTGAGGACTTTAGCACCCTATGCTACCAGTGAGGCTTGTTTTCACATTTATTGTTTCTTTATCTGGTGTTTTTCTGTTATTATATGAAAATGTGCATTGCAGGTATTTTGGCAATCTGCATTTTCTGGGATTCCCCCCCCCCGCCCCCTTCACTACCACTACAGATAAGTCAATTTTCACTAAACGTCACACAGATTATTTTTTTCCGCCTTCTTTTGGCTATTACACAGACATACATGTCTTTCATCTGCTACATCTGTGGCTAGTTGTTTAGTCACTCTGACTCTGTAAGTTACATCCATGGGAACTTTACTTATATGGAGTAATAGGGAAGCCAGACTTTGTAATGTCACATTCCTCTAAAGTGTAGGTGGCAACTCTTCCTGTTATTATTTAATATCATAGACAAGTAATATGTGCAAGAACTGCTGAAAATGATTGATATTATTATGATGTAGTCAATTTCATAAGTACAAAGACTGCATTCAAAATAGAATAGTAGTACTTGAAAATTGTTTACTTGTAAATAATTAGTATTTATTATCTTTGTCTTGCAGTGTATGCAAACAAACAGTGGTAAAATGAACATGTATTGTGGTTGTTTTGGCAGAGGATAAATGTTTGTTATTAAATAGATTTATTGCCAAATGAGTTATTCTGATGGTATCTAGATTGATGAATTGCACCTTGCCAGCTGTCTTTCTCTGTAGTATTACTTCAGTTGTACCACTTGAGTCCTCCATGGTAACTGCTGTTAGTAGCTGGTTATCCTTGAGCACTGACTGTGTATAGCCCTGTATCCTACAATCAGTTAAAGTTGGTTACTACAAGAATGTGTTTACAAACCAGAATTTGTTTTACCTATACATGTTTCAACATCAGATAGTACAGTATTGACATCCTAAAATGCTTATTAAAAGAACAGTCTGTCATTCCTTTAATTCCCTGCAGCTGTCCATCAGCTGTCACCAGTTCCTGTCTTTGTTCACTGGATGTGCTGTACCCACCTTAGCATCCCCTGAACCTTATGTGAGTCACATCCAAGGAGAGTGAGGAGACTGGGAATGCAGGTACAGTGTCATATTGCTGCAGGGTTTGTTCTAAGTCTCTGCTATGGCTGCCTTCAGGAGGCTCATGCACATGTCCACATGTGTAAAACCTCCCATCCAAGATACATGCAACTTGCAGCATAGAGAGCTTGCCAGGCTATTTGTGCCGCTGTTGTAGTGAGCTAGGATACCTCCCCTTCAGACTGTTTGAGCTGGCATCATTGTCATCCTCCCCTGCTGGTCCATCCAGCTCTTGTGCTATTAGTCAAGCGTGGGCCATCTGAGACAATCAAATCTCTAAACCTCTGTACTACAAGACAAACAACAATTTGTCAAAGTTATGCAAATTTGCACATTATGTAGAATAACTGATAAATTCTTGAGTTGGACAAATGCATGGCATAATACATGGTCATTTTCCATATTTCAATGTATATCTAAGGATTAAACTAATACAGAACATTTACCCCAGGACTGCCCCTGTACTACTAGTGGACAGATGCAGTCCCTAATTCTTTATCCCATACATGGGTCCCCTCAAATTATCTATGGTATGATGATAGTTATTCTCATTAGGGGTGATATATAATTATCAACCATGGGATGGGCAAGGCCAGTCTATAACCAAATGAAATAGGTTATTTCAAGCACAAAAAGGAAAACTGGCTTGGCTTAAATTGGCCCTCAAAGGCAGTTAGCCTAGTCCTTCCCTATGAAGCTATAAGAAGTGTTATAGCAGATGATGTTGAAGGTACTGGTGGTGCTACTATTGTTACTGTTCTGTCCAATATACATTGAGCATAGGAACTGGAGTACATCTTGTTATGGTGGATTCTAGAGTAAACAGCAGAGCATCATACTTGAAAAATAATGTTTCTCACAATATAGCACTTGTTTTCTCATGGTCTGACATATATTGGTGGCATATACCCTGTAGTCTTCATGCAATCACTGCAGTCAGCTGTGTCCATATATAGAAGACTGTTTTAGTATCTTCTTGTGATGCTTTGCATTTCATCATTCTCGTTTTCTTTGCAAACACAACTATTACTGCAGTGGTTCACTGAGTTTGCAAACTGGCCATTTCATTTTCACATCTAGTCCATAACAGTGGTGGCACACAGCTTGTTGAGTATCAGCTGATGACGTTTATCTCATCAATAGCAATAATTCATTGGCAAGGCAATACGTTGAGATAAAATATTTAATCTTAGTATAAATAAGCAGCAGATAGTTAAAAAATATAGAACAAGTAAGCATTTTGCAGGGAACAAGCCACCTTGTACCTCCTGTGTGGGAAACTGTGTTCCTCACAAGCTGACTACATACAGATACTAACACCAACATTGCACTATGACTGAGAAGGGGAATACTTTATTCCCTGTGTACAGACCTCTGATTACTAAATAATGTACTGTTCCCCCTCACCCTTGACTGTGCTTGATAAAACAGGATTTAAGTTGGGCAAGTTGATGAGAGTGACAGCTGAAAAACGTGAATAATAAGGTTTCAGTGAGATATCCCATAATGGTTCAGTGGCAGTTCCTAGGCATGCAGTCCATGACACCATCGAGGAGCCCAGCCCAAACTCCCATACCCTAAAGTACTGTCTGGTTAAGTGGCTTCTAAAGGTCACTCAGTAGGCAGATGAAGGCCGAGGGAATCAAACTCCATACCACAGGAAGCAGCTTGTTAACAGCTCATAACTTTAATATTCTGTACTAACCGTCAGACAGTGATGAATTCTCTTAATGGAAACTGAACCCAGCTATCCTGTGTGAAAACCAAGAAATGTGCTATTAGGCTATATGGGAACCTCCAATGAAATAGACTCTAACCAACATTTCTTTAAGAGCAGCATCTGCAGTAATAGTAAAACAGTATTTCACTAATTTTACGGTACTCATTTTATGAAATCTTTTTGTGCCACTTTTTTTATGGTAGTATATGTACTCAAATAGCAAAATCATTTGTTAAATTGAACTCATAGCTCTATGATCATGCTAATATGTTTCTAATACTCCATAGTTCTGAAACTGTTGTCATATCATATGATTGGGTGGAAAATTATTCTCAGTAATGGAAGTGCCTAAACAGTAAATACAGTTTTAAGTTGTTCTTTTGAACTGCATCAACGGTTCTTTTTTTGTAGTGTGGATTGCCATTAAAATCAGCAGAAACTTGACACTGTAATTATAAAATAGCAAGGCAAACCTAAATTGTCATCAGTGTTAGATTGTAAAGTATGACCAGCTAGTAGTTAGTGCTGTATTATTATATAAAGGGTAATATACTCCTTTACAGTGTAATACTAGAGCGCATAACAATATTTCTGTGGAATGTCTGAAACTAAAATGTCAACAGTGTTGTATACCTAATTATCTGTAGAAAGCCCAGTTAAGGCAAATGTTACTGGACTTAGTTCATAAACAATTATATTAGCATAAATAGAGTGCCTTAGTCAAATCCTTAATGACATTTCATAATGTCATTATATTAAAAAATGTTAATAAAGGGCACAATCTGTTTCTCTTTTGAGTCTCATTTATGTGAGTAAATTGCATGGTAAATTGCACACAATTTAAACATTGCAATACAAACTTTTGAATACAAATCATTAAATTATTATATGGTTTTGAAAACTTTTTCCCCTATAAACACAAGCTCTGGTGAGAATTTAGTTAGTGCCTGCAAGACATTATCCATGACAGCAATATATCATTCTTTATTAGAAATCATCTACAGAAAAAAACAAATAAATCTGATGGGTGAAGGAACACTGCCTCATGATATATGAACATACAAAATCATATAATATCCCACTTATATCATTAAACATCAAAACAGTCTACTGAATTGTAGTTTCTATGAAATTAAACTGAGATATAATAGTGTACATAGCAACACACTTTCCCACTGGAAAATCTATAAAGAGTTATTCAGACTGACTAAACTGCGGGCTGTGAAAACAAAATTGACACAAATGCTGGTATTCATGAACACAACGTGGAGATCATAAAATATGCCTGCAGTGGTCCTCAGAAGAAGGCGATTCCAGTCTCATTTTTATGAATGGCACAGAGAAGCAGCTATTACTTCCATGTGCACTAGGCGCACGTGCTGACAATAGAAGGGACCTCCATGCAGCATGACAGCAGTGCACAACATAGTGGCATATGGCAGCACGTTCAGGTACAATGTACTTACCAAGCAGTTACTATGCCTTCACTGAGCTCTGCCACCATGCTGACTCTGATTTATAACAGAAACACTGCCTTTAAGCATAACAGCAGATCATAGCTTATAACTGCTTTATGGGTGTCTGGAAGGATGTGATCTTCCAATGGAAGGAGCACACCAACATTTCACTGTGGGGGTGGAACACATCCTACTCCAATGTGAGAGGAGGCTTCTGAATCAGCCAGAGCTGGTGTACAAAGTCTTGTGCATTAGCATAGGTGATTTATGAATATCACCCTTTATATTCTCCTACTGTGAAACAACTGAATCAGATTGGAATTATAAAATAAATAGTTTACCTTTTTTGGCAAGAATTAACACACAATTGTTCCAAACAAATTAATAGACTTTGCTGGCAATACTATATACTTAAAGAAACTGTAGCAAATAAGAAGTGTAAAATAGCACTTTGACAATTGAATAACTGTACTGGATAATTCACAAAGAAGTACTAACATTTTATATTTTCAACAAGAAAAGGCCTAATAGGATTAAAGGTCCACAATGATACAGAACCAGGATACAAGCTTGAAAAATCACATAGACCACCACGCTGGAAAGCATAAAGTTTAATAAAAATAATAATAAAATGCACAAAAGGACAAGTGCTTTTGGGTAACCCCTTCTTCAGGTCCATACAACTCTTAAACAGATTAGGATATATATATATATATATATATATATATATATATATATATATATATATATATATATATATATATATATATATATATCAGAGCAAATATCTAAAAGATACTACAGGATAAAATGACATATTGTACATGTGGCACAAAAATGTGATGTGCCCAGCACAGGCAACCAATGTATCAGGAAGTCAGTGGGGCGGCACTGTGTTAAGCACCATGGGAGACATCTCAGATATGCGTCACAATCATTACTAGCTCTACAATGACAGAACATCAATATAGCAGGCCACTGCAGACTGTGTAAAGGACATACAACAGGAAAAGTGTAGTATGCATACACAAGCACATGACATATGCCTGCATGTGTGGTAATGCACATAGCATATGGAGAAGACTCTGTGCCACCACACATGTCCCACAATGGTAATTGTGGGGACATGTACATGTGCAGTAGTCAATAACATATGGAGTAAGTTACAAACTTTGAGATTATAATCTATACAGTGAACACATATTCTGTAAGAGTATAATACACAACATTTGGCTTATTTTTAGAAGTAATGAAGGGCTTATTAAGCACCTGGGAGTGGCACCTAATGTTGTATTAAGAAGATGTACCAATTAAAAAAATCAAAGATAGTACATAGTCAAGTACCAATTTAAAATATTTTTACAGATGGGGTACACAGCCAAAAATTAAGGCCAGTTCAAGAACATCTAAGAATGTGATAAACTGAGGCACCTGACACCAATGTACTCTTATTAATAAAGACGCTAGTATGCACATTAGGAGACATCCATTTATAACTCCAGCTACTCTCAACTATCTACCAAAAAAGGTGCTATATACAGACACAGTAACCCACCTGTAAAATCTGCCCAGGTTTTTATATAGTCAAAATGATGAGGTGCTTTCAAACAAGAATTTACAAACACATTTATGCTATAATAGCCAATAATATTAATGATGTACTAAACTGATATTCCAAAATTTATTGTACAGGATTTTTGTTCACTGTGATTACTTAATGTTGTTCTAGACATCAGCGGAAGAACCCAGAGAACTACAGGCTGATTAATTAACAGTAGTGTCAAGGAACATTATGAAAAAAATCCAGACGGGAATGCTAGTTGCTTTTAGGTTCATAAGTTCATAGGTGTTTATTAGGCTAATGATTACAAGGGCCTTTTTAAGCCTAGCCATGCATCCCAAATTCCTGAGAAGTTCTGATACCCTTGATAAGTGTAAGCAGGTGTTTGGGAGATGAACCATTTACAGGTTACCTGTGTCCATCAGAGACATAGGTGTCAAACCAGGGATGAATTTCAGGTTTCCCATCCAATTGTCCAAGTTACACTTGAACTGGGTCAGGGAGGAACTCTGTTTCACATGGATGGGGAGCCTGTTCCATTGATGCGGTAGTCTCTAGATACATGCCTATCTCTCCAGCAGGACCTATTTATATCACAGACAAGGTTTAAGTCTTTAGAACAGGTAATTCTGGTGCTGTTTGCTTTGTGGCTATGTAGGAGGTCCATCAGAGTGGGGTCTGAAAATGCCCTGTATGCCAGGCATAGATGTTCCCTCAAAAGCCTGTAGGAGACAGAATACAGGGATAGGGCCTTGAGGTAGTCTGCAAAGGACATTTTACTAATGCCCTGTATTCTTTTAGTGAGGAACCTCTGTGGACATTCCAATTGTTGGATATGCCTGCTGATCACCTCCATGATATTTTTTTCCATGTCTTTCATATAAGACTAGTGAGACTTATGGGTCTGTAGTTTCCAGGATTTGTAGATGGTCCAGCTTTGTGCAGAGGGATGACTGTTGCCTTTCTCCATTCATGAGGCACTACCCCTGTTTGGAGGCTACAGTTAAATAGTAATTTCAGATGCCCTGATAGGTCAAGTTTCATGCTATTTAGAAGGCATCTTGGGATACTGTCTGGGCCCACTGATGCAGTGTTTTTGGTCTTAGAGAGAGCATTAAGGACCTGTTTCCTAGTGATAGTATGGGTACACATTTTAAACAGGACAGTAATTTTCTAGGCAACAAAGAAGACACATTCATTTCAAGAAGTAGCCAAACCATATTCAGTTTTATGGTAGGCTTACAGAAGACCTTGACATTAAAGAATCAGTAGATGCGTTTTTTCTGGAAGATAACAAAGCCTTTGTCCTTGCTCCACACAGGTGTTTAGAAGGAAAATTGCAATACTTGGGAGTGAAGAATGAGACAGTAGTGTGTTTGATAAACAGGACACTTTGCTGAGATGTAGGATGGCGCAGTGATGCAGCGGTAGCATTGTCGCCTCATAGCAAGAGGTTCTCCGGTTCAATTCTCAGCTGGGGTGCCTTCTGTATGGAGTCTGCATGTCCTCCCTGTGTTTGTGTGGGTTTCCTCTGGGTGCTCTGGTTTCCTCCCACATTACAAAGACATGCATCTGGAGCCTTTTTCCCCGGGCCTCCTCTGAAAATTGGCTTTGTTCCAAGTCGGACTTTCCCGGTTAACAAATGTTAAACAAATAAATAAAATCACCAAAACTAACTGAAGTGACTAGCAATGTACAACAGAGATCAGTCTTGGATTTAATACTCTTTACTGTGCTTGTCTCAAACATGTGAGGGAGTGGAGAACAGCTTTCACTGAGTAGCCAATGCAGCAGGGGAAGCAGGGTACAGTGAGGTACAATGGGGAAGAGTGCAAAGAACATGGAAATACAATCTAAATGGTCAGCCCTAAGTCCTGAACTGACTGTTCAGTGTGTTCATGTTAGAAATATCTGAGGAAACAGAAAACAGGATCAACCTCTTTGCAGATGTCAAACAACTTGGTGTAGGAATGGACGATGTAGACAGAGTCTATGGGGGGACATGAAAAGGCATTTTAAACTGGCAGAAAAGTGGCAGTTGAGATCCACTATGGATGAATGCAAGCAACTGCTCTTAGGCCAAACCAGTTTCATCATAAGGGGTGCAGTGATGCCTATTCAGCTTATAGAAAAGCTAATCAACCTTGGCATAAATAAAGGGCTGTGCAACTGGATCCTCAATTTCCTGACTGGAAGACGACAAAGGACCTGTGCTGGTAACAACACTTCAGGGAGTATTACAATCAACACCAGAGTACCCCAGGGTTATGTGCTGAATCCTCTACTGTTCACAATCCTTACCCAGGACTGCTCTGTGAAAGCTAGCAACAACCACATCATCAAATTCGCAGATGACACCACAGTCATGGGACTCATAAGTGGTGATGATGAGAGTGGGTATAGGAATGAGGTCAACTCCCTGATTGAATGGTGCAATAACAGCAATTTGGACCTGAACATCAATAAAACAAAAGACGTAATTATTGACTTGATAAAAAGCTCTGCCATGCACCTGCCCCTCAAGATCAATGGTGAAGAAGTGGAGAGAGTCAAAATTACTAAGTTCCTGGGGATACACATATCAGAGGATCTTTGTTGGAGTACAAACACAGGTCAGCTAATTAAAAAAACCCACCAGTGACTACACTTCGTAAGAAGGCTTAGGAAAGCAAAGCTGTCTATGAATGCTCTAAATACTTTCTACAGAGGAGCCTTCAAAAGCATTATCACCAGCAACTGCACTGTATGGTTCGGCTGAAAGGAAGGAGCTGCAAAGAATAATAAGAACAGCAGAAAAGATCGAGGGCACTTGTCTTCCTACCTTACAGGAGCTCTTTGAAATGAGATGTAAAAAGAGGTCCTGCAAAATACTGAGTGACACATCATCCAGCATATGGTTGGTTCACTAAACTTGCATCTGGTAGAAGGTTTCAGAGTATCTGCTGCAGGACCTCCAAATTCATGAACAGTGTTTATCCTACTACAATAAGACTCATTAATGCAGACATATATCTGGATGTATCAAAGCTATAATAGATCATTATGCCCTTATTCTTTTCCTTTTTTTATACACTAATTCTATTTATTTATTGCATACTAAAATTAATATATTCTCATTCACGTGCAATTATGATCACTTTTTTATGTGCAATATCACCCAATCTCACATCTGTATCTAATGTACTTTTCTTTTCATGTGTTAATCATCTAGTATTTAGTGTTGTCCAGTGTATATAAATAGTGTACAAGCATGTGCGTCAACCACATAGACTTTTACTTTTTGTAATATAGCTATTATTATATTTTTTCTTTAATACCTACCATGTCTGTTTTTTTTGTTTATGTTTTTTTCCTGTAAAAGGCTGACACTCGAAATTTAGTGTAGGTAGCACTTGTGTTTCCTAAATGACAAAAAAGTTTCTTTGAATCTTTGAATATATACATATATATAGTTTATGTATATATATATATATATATATATATATATATATATATATATATATATATATATACACACACACACGCACACACACACACACACACACACACACACACACACACACACACACACACGTATAAGTTTATAGGTTGGTACTAGGCTATCGGCCCTAGGGCCTATACAAGCCTAGCCATAACAATTCCCTGGCTATTTCTTCCCACACTGTTTACTTCCCTGGACCCCTGTTTAGCAGGGTGACTTACATGATCCCCGGGGTGAATTTTCTTTCTCCCATCCAATCATCAAGGTTCCTTTTGAAGAGGGCCAAAGAGGCGCTCTGCTTGACATGTATGGGCAGTCTGTTCCAGAGTCTGGGGAGTCTCTGAGTCAGAAACCTATCCCTCCAGCATGTTTTGTTTATTGTGATGACATGGTTTAGATCCCTGGAGCATGTGGCTCTGAGGGATTGGGATTTCTTTAAGTGTAGCATGTCCAACAGCTCTGGGTTTGACATGGCCTTGTATGTTAAGCAGAGATCACCTCAGCATAGACGATATGCAACAGAGTATAGCTGGAGTTTTTTAAGGTGATCAGCATAGAGCATCTGCTTTAGGCCTGTGATTCTTTTAGTGAGGTATTACTGCGGCCTTTCCAGTTGTTGCAGATGTCTTGAGAGGTACATACCAAATGAGGCGTTGTATTCTGTAATGGGTCTAATGATGGATGAGTACAGTGTGACAATGACCTCCTTTTTTCTGGATGAAAAGCCCTTAGTGATGAGGTGTGCCACATAGAAGGATTTCCTGACTGTTGTGGTGATGTGGTTATTGAAGGTGAGACCACTGTCCACCTGTGTCCCTAAGTCTCTTATCACACTTTCGGTGTTTAGTGTACTGCCACCTGTGTGGTAATTCATGGGCACATGTCTTTCCCCAAAGGGGATAACTATACATTTCTTGGCATTGAGCTTGAGCCCATGGCTCTGTCACCAAGCATCTGTTTCTGTAAATACAACAAATAAAAAGCAAACCAACCTTTCCCTCACAGCAAAGTGTAGCAGAGTCTGGGTGAGCCTTTCCAATAAAGCTCTGAAATGTTTTATTTTACCCCTTAAATAGAAGGTTTAGTTCCTAGCTGTACCCCCTCAGTTCACAAATGATCAATCTTAAGTGACCTATTCTATCTTATGTATGAGTCCTTAATTGATCAGTTCTAATTTCTGCCTGACTCACAAGAGACAGAGCTGTGGTGTCTTTTGAAGTTTTAATATGCAGTTAAAAGCAGAACACAAGCAAAACACAGGGTAAAGAAAACAAATTCCACAGCACTCAAAATATAAAAAGGTAATAAACTTATACAAAATACAAGAAATAAAAGGCAAACCAACCTTTCCCACAGAGCAAAGTGTAGCAGAGTCTGGGCGAGCCTTTCCAGTAAAGCTCTGAAAAGTTTTATTTTACCCCTTGAATAGAAGGTTTAGTTCCTAGCTCCACCCCCTCAGTTCACAAATGATTAACCTTAAGTGACCCCTCTATCTTATGTATGAGTCCTTAATTGATCAGTTCTAATTTCTGCCTGACTCACAAGAGACAGAGCTGTGGTGTCTTTTGAAGTTTTAATATGCAGTTAAAAGCAGAACACAAGCAAAACACAAGGTAAAGAAAACAAATCACAGCACTCAAAATATAAAAAGGCAATAAACTAATACAAAATACAACAAATAAAAAGCAAACCAACCTTTCCCTCACAGCAAAGTGTAGCAGAGTCTGGGTAAGCCTCTCCAATAAAGCTCTGAAAGTTTTTATTTTACCCCTTAAATTGAAGGTTTAGTTCCTAGCTCCACCCCCTCAGTTCACAAATGATTAACCTTAAGTGACCTCTTCTATCTTATGCACGAGTACTTAATTGATCAATCTGAGTTTTTGCCTGACTCACAAGAGACAGAGCTGTGGTGTCTTTTGAAGTTTTAATATGCAGTTAAAAGCAGAACACAAGCAAAACACAAGGTAAAGAAAACAAATCACAGCACTCAGTATATAAAAAGGCAATAAACTAATACAAAATACAACAAATAAAAAGCAAACCAACCTTTCTTTCACAGCAAAGTGTAGCAGTGTCTGGGAGAGCCTTTCCAATAAAGCTCTGAAATGTTTTATTTTACCTCTTAAATAGAAGGTTTAGTTCCTAGCTTCACCCCCTCAGTTCACAAATGATTAACCTTAAGTGGCCTCTTCTATCTTATGTATGAGTCCTTAATTGATCAGTTCTACTTTCTGTCTGACTCACATGAAACAGAGCTGTGGTGTCTTTTGATGTTTTAATATGCAATTAAAAGCTAAACACAAGGTAAAGCAAACAAATCATAGCACTCAAAATATAAAAAGGCAATAAACTAATACAAAATACAACAAAAAGCAAACCAATCTTTCCCCCACAACAAAGTTTAGCAGAGTCTGGGTGAGCCTTTCCAATAAAGCTCTGAAATGTTTTATTTTACCCCTTAAATAGAAGGTTTAGTTCCTAGCTGTACCCCCTCAGTTCACAAATGATCAATCTTAAGTGACCTATTCTATCTTATGTATGAGTCCTTAATTGATCAGTTCTAATTTCTGCCTGACTCACAAGAGACAGAGCTGTGGTGTCTTTTGAAGTTTTAATATGCAGTTAAAAGCAGAACACAAGCAAAACACAGGGTAAAGAAAACAAATTCCACAGCACTCAAAATATAAAAAGGTAATAAACTTATACAAAATACAAGAAATAAAAAGCAAACCAACCTTTCCCACAGAGCAAAGTGTAGCAGAGTCTGGGCGAGCCTTTCCAGTAAAGCTCTGAAAAGTTTTATTTTACCCCTTGAATAGAAGGTTTAGTTCCTAGCTCCACCCCCTCAGTTCACAAATGATTAACCTTAAGTGACCCCTTCTATCTTATGTATGAGTCCTTAATTGATCAGTTCTAATTTCTGCCTGACTCACAAGAGACAGAGCTGTGGTGTCTTTTGAAGTTTTAATATGCAGTTAAAAGCAGAACACAAGTAAAACACAAGGTAAAGAAAACAAATCACAGCACTCAAAATATAAAAAGGCAATAAACTAATACAAAATACAACAAATAAAAAGCAAACCAACCTTTCCCTCACAGCAAAGTGTAGCAGAGTCTGGGTAAGCCTCTCCAATAAAGCTCTGAAAGTTTTTATTTTACCCCTTAAATTGAAGGTTTAGTTCCTAGCTCCACCCCCTCAGTTCACAAATGATTAAGCTTAAGTGACCTCTTCTATCTTATGCACGAGTACTTAATTGATCAATTTGAGTTTTTGCCTGACTCACAAGAGACAGAGCTGTGGTGTCTTTTGAAGTTTTAATATGCAGTTAAAAGCAGAACACAAGCAAAACACAAGGTAAAGAAAGCAAATCACAGCACTCAGTGTATAAAAAGGCAATAAACTAATACAAAATACAACAAATAAAAAGCAAACCAACCTTTCTTTCACAGCAAAGTGTAGCAGTGTCTGGGAGAGCCTTTCCAATAAAGCTCTGAAATGTTTTATTTTACCTCTTAAATAGAAGGTTTAGTTCCTAGCTTCACCCCCTCAGTTCACAAATGATTAACCTTAAGTGGCCTCTTCTATCTTATGTATGAGTCCTTAATTGATCAGTTCTACTTTCCGTCTGACTCACATGAAACAGAGCTATGGTGTCTTTTGATGTTTTAATATGCAATTAAAAGCTAAACACAAGGTAAAGAAAACAAATCATAGCACTCAAAATATAAAAAGGCAATAAACTAATACAAAATACAACAAAAAGCAAACCAATCTTTCCCCCACAACAAAGTTTATCAGAGTCTGGGTGAGCCTTTCCAATAAAGCTCTGAAATATTTTATTTTACCCCTTAAATAGAAGGTTTAGTTCCTAGCTCCACCCCCTCAGTTCACAAATGATTAACCTTAAGTGACCTCTTCTATCTTATGTATCAGTCCTTAATTGATCAGTTCTAATTTCTACTTGACTCACAAGAGACAGAGCTGTGATGTCTTTTGAAGTTTTAATATGCAGTTAAAAGCAGAACACAAGCAAAACACAGGGTAAAGAAAATAAATCACAGCACTCAAAATATAAAAAGGCAATAAACTAATACAAAATACAACAAATAAAAAGCAAACCAACCTTTCCCTCACAGCAAAGCGCAACAGAGTCTGGGTGAGCCTCTCCAATAAAGCTCTGAAATTTTTTATTTTACCCCTTAAATTGAAGGTTTAGTTCCTAGCTCCACCCCCTCAGTTCACAAATTATTAATCTTAAGTGACCTCTTCTATCTTATGTATGAGTCCTTAATTGATCAGTTCTAATTTCTGCCTGACTCACAAGAGACAGAGCTGTGGTGTCTTTTGAAGTTTTAATATGCAGTTAAAAGCAGAACACAAGGTAAAGAAAACAAATCACAGCACTCAAAATATAAAAAAGCAATAAACTAATACAAAATACAACAAATAAAAAGCAAACCAACCTTTCTCTCACAGCAAAGTGTAGCACAGTCTGGGTAAACCTTTCCAATAAAGCTCTGAAATGTTTTATTTTACCCCTTAAATAGATTTTGTTCCTAGCTCCACCCCCTCAGTTCACAAATGATTAACCTTAAATGACCTCTTCTATCTTATGCATGAGCTCTTAATTGATCAGTTCTAATTTCTGCCTGACTCACAAGAGACAGAGCTGTGGTGTCTTTTGAAGTTTTAATATGCAGTTAAAAGCAGAACACAAGCAAAACAAAAGGTAAAGAAAACAAATCACAGCATTCAAATTATAAAACGGCAATAAACTAATACAAAATACAACAAATAAAAAGCAAACCAACCTTTCCCTCACAGCAAAGTGTAGCAGAGTCTGGGTGAGCCTTTCCAATAAAACTTTGAAGTGTTTTATTTTATCCCTTTAATAGAAGGTTTAGTTCCTAGCTCCACCCCCTGATTTCACAAATGATTAACCTTAAGTGACCTCTTCTATCTAATGTATGAGTCCTTAATTGATCCGTTCGAATTTCTGCCTGACTCACAAGAGACAAAGCTGTGGTGTCTTTTGAAGTTTTAATATGCAGTTAAATATACATATATATGTGTGCACGTGTGTGTCTGTGTGTGCAAATGAGCATGTGTAAATAGGTGTGTGTTTTCTGTTTGGGCCCACGCGTGCAGCTGAAGACATATGTGAATAGGTTTGTGTTTTGTGTGTATGTATGAGTGTGTGCATGCGCACGTGTGTGTGTGTGTCTGTCTGTGTATGTGTGTGTCTTTGTATTTGTGTGTCTGTGTGTGTATGTAAACTCCCTGTTATAGCTTCAGTGCTTGCTATCTCAATTCAAAAACACTCACTGCAAACTCTGGCTGTATTTTTAAGTACTGTTCATAAGAATTAGCCCTTTAGTTTTGTACCAGTCACTGTCCTTAAACTCAGTTTGAGATATATGTCAGTGAAAGATGTGCAACCTGCCCTGTACTGTTGGAAAGTGGACTTCATCTTGTGCAAGCTGTCATGCATTATCCAGGAGCTTGGTTTTCATCAGTATTGTGATGCAATACTTACTACATATGTGGTGTCAGGAGCATTACAGAGACCCATTGTTACAAGCTTAGCACACTCTATCATTGTAAAAATACTATCTGAGCCTTGTCTTCAATGTGTGCTTCTCTTGGATGCATCACCCAGCACAGCACGTTTAGTATTTGCAGGAGGTTTCTGGTGATAATGTTTGTTAAGTAAGAGGTGCAGTTGTACCTCCTAGGAGGAGTGGCAGTTTCCTCCTGCAGTATCTTTCCTAGTACATCATTGCTAACTACTGTTCTGTATTTCATTCCAAGCACCAGCTTTGGTACTGATGACTGTAGATTCGGGGCTGTGCTAACACTTTAATGCTTACTGGCCAACGCGTGTACTGTCTCTTGTCTCTGTCGTAACCCATATCTTAAAGCATTCTGTGGACTTTCTGGTGCACCCTGGTAGTGTCTTATTGCAGAATCCCTCACAGCGATAGCAGTACCACACATTCGGTTTCAGCCAAATCCTGATAACATCACTTTACTTCACATTTCCCTCTCTGTGTCTAGACAAGTGGTGTAAAATTGTTAATTTCCTAAATGATGAAGACTTTTCTGCTTCCTGAACATATGCTGTAGAGATGAAATCCTTCATGTGTTACTGTTTGCTCTATGGTATTCATCTCAGGCCATATGGGCTAACATGCCACACGTTCTGTTGGTTACATATACTGATATCCTTTTGACCTTGTACTATATGCAGGTTTCATTCTTCATTCACAAGTACTGCAAGGCCTGGGTTTGTTCTGGTGCAAGCAGGTAGTATAGTTGACCACTGTGCTCCATGCTTACTCTTTTCTTCCCTACATGTTTATCTGCATTCTACTCTGGTAACTGGTTGACAGCTTTCCTGTGGGTTTAGTGCTATCTGTCCATGTCTTGGCAAATGTAAAGAAGTTTGTTTAGTCTGGCTGAGTGACGTCTGCATCATCCAGCAAGTCCAAATCTGCACACATTATAAAAACAGATTAGAACACATTACAGCAGACAATCTAAAGTAATTACCCTTAAAATATTGGTGGTACAGTAATATTAAGCAATTAATAATCTGATTTTAAGTAACACTGTCTTATAAAATATTTGGTTGAAATTAACAACTGCAAGCCTGGGAATAAAAAAGACCAGTTTTATAAGAAAAACATGTAACATTTCAGAAAAGCTATGCTTTGCACTGCAGAAGCTATGGGAATGTGATCAGTCTAGTGTATCCTTCAGATCATTAAACTGCTTAGCATTATTATCTTTAAAATGAAAATGCTACTGTAGTCACAATGCTTCACAGCATATAACAATGTTAATGGGCAGCATAGTGATTTTCATGTTGTATATTTTTACACTGGCAAATGAAGCAGAACCATCAATTTGGGCTAATGAGTAGATGTATGGCTGAATAGGCTTTATTTACTTTGCTAATGATTTCACATTTATTTGAGAAATTAGCCTTTAAATAATCTGTGTTATTCCATTCTGAAAAAAATATAGTATATGTTCCTGTTCAAGAGCTAATGAAGGTTTATTATTTTTACCTTTTTGTGTCTTTCAATAAAACTGAGCTACCATTTTTTTTCTCACTAAGTGAATGAATAACTGCTGATAATGAGTTACGCTATTTTCTGGCAGTTGTAAAATTAGCCAGCAAACAAAATACTTATTTCATAAAAAAAGAGCCCTGACAACATTTCTGTCAAATGACTGGCACAGGAAGATGATGTTTGTTCCAAAAATAAAGCACTGTAGTAATTTTATTTCATTCAGTGTATGAGGTGATTAATAGTTTTTGTAGAATAAAAGACAGACTACCGCTAAATTTGAGTTGTGTCTTGCAGAAACATAATACTGATGTAAGTGGTTTGTTAGTGGCTAGTAGATGGGTCATCAGTCATGTTGGGGCAGAAAAATACATGACCATCTTAGAAAAATCACAGTATTGAATAGTTTTCCTTTGCATTATAATTGTTTTATGGCAGAAAAAGACAGCATCTATTCAGCCCTTTGACTGAACATTGTCACATCATGTCTTACAGGTCTCCCTGGATTACTTCTCCATCATCCATTCTAGTAGTTCATGCGATGGGTCCAGAACCTTTTCCTTGAAAAAGTATATGCAAACTAAGAGCGAAACCTGTCTTTAGGGTTTGGTCCCAATTCCTTTCTTCCCTCTCTTCTTCCATTCCTTTTCATGGTGGTCTGTTTGCATATTTCTTGCACGATTTTGCATCCTATTTCATGCTTCACCTGCCTCTTCTGTTCTACAGTGATAACAGCTCTTTTAGTCTCTGGTTATATAATTTTTCCTCCAACTCAAACTCTCTCCAGATGGCTTTCGTCTGAACTCTTTTTCCAGCAGGCTGATATTAATTTCCTTATTTGTCCTCCAGAAACACATTCAGTTCATACGTGGTTTGACTGAGGTTAAAAGGATATGAATATTGCCTTTTTGCTTTTGGAGTCTATCTTCCATAGTTTATACTGTAGCATTCTGTCTGTTTCTTACATGAATCACTCGCACTCTGCTCCCATTGGGCTGGTAAAGATTATAGAAAAAAAATGAAATGTACTTTCCTTCTGTCATAATATTACAAACAGAGGGTGGTCAGACCTTGAAATACATCGCTGAAGGAATCTGTGGGGTGCAAGTAAATATAGATGCTAAAGGACACTTAGAACAGATGGAAGACAACTTTTTAAGTACAGCAGGAGTAAATAATTAGAGGCGCGAAACACAGAAGCTAGCTATGATGGCCACCTCACAGTACACACAGTACACAGCATGCACTGATGTCATACAATGACATATTTTTGATTATATATGTATGTGACTTTATGTATGTATTTTAACATGTGTGTGTGTGTGTGTGTGTGTCTGTGCATGCATGTTTTGTTCCACTCTTATGGTCTAAATGTACATGATCAAGCTTTTGTGGGCCAGATTCCGAAAGAATTGCTGTCAGAGTTGCTGGTAACTTACATTGAGAGCAAGTCTTTTGGAATTGGGCCCTGTATGTTTTGCATTGGAGCTATGATAAGCACATTGATCGGTGCATTTGTTTGAATATGTGCATTTAAGTAAATATTTTGCTATATTCATTTACGTTGCTAGTGGTTTGTTCACATGTGATAGTGTTGCAGAATCATAGACTTAGGTCTGTGATAAAGTTTCACTGTATTTTATCATTTACATGAATAAGAAAACTCATAAATTATGGTCAGCTATGACAATAATCAACAGATATATGTCAGCAATTCCATTGCTAATGACCTCATTGGATTAGTAGGGGCCAAGTGTAAGACCCTGTCAGCACAGTTTTCTGTTTTACAGTGTCAAAGAGGAAATTTATCAAGGCCATAAGCTGAAAGGCAAAAAAAAAAAAAAAAAAACACAGACAGCAGGCAGCTTTTAAGAATTTGCAAGAAATGGAACAGCACAAAACAGGAGTGTCTTCTTTAGAGAATTTGCAGAAAGTAGAACTCAAAATGGAAGTGCCTTACTTACATCAGGATGCTGACTGGGCAGTCCTTTTCGGAGGAAAAGCTGAGGCCACTGACACAGCAGGTGAGCGTGCAGCTGTGATAGAGGTCATCACTAAGTCCAGACTTTGACACCTTAGCATATTTGTTGGGAAAATAGGTGAAGAGATGAAGGGAAGAATTAAAAATTTGTACTGGATAAGCTCAGATCTTCAGAATCCACATGGTACTTACAATTTCCTTGTTACTGTGATGCAAGCTAGGCTTTTAGCATTTTGAAATCAACAAGGTTACTTTAGTTAAGTGCCTTTTAATTGTCTATAATCCAGCACAAAACCTGACACCTTAACATTCATTGGTTCCAGATGCAATTACTTTTCTTACAGACAATTGCTTCATATGTTTTTATTGCAATTTTGTTTAGTGACAATAAGAAAACTACAAAAATAATACATACTGCTACTTTGAAATATGCAAAGTACATATGTAAGGCTCCTGTAGATTAACCTGATAGCAATTTAACACCCCACCCACACACAGAGGTTTGTTATATTTAGTCTTAAAACCTTGGGTTGCACCATTTTAATTTATGGGTGGCCGACATGTGGCATGCTAGGACAGTCAGTTCTATTTGCAACATGTTTAATTACTGTCTTTTAAGTTTTTTGTTGTTATGTTGCATATGAATCTGTGTTTTTTGTGTAAGTAAACAGGATTGTGTGATTTTCTTTTTAATGCTTCATACATAACCTGCTAACATATATAATATATTACCATATTATTGAAAGCAAGCAATTTAGCTGTCATCTATTTTGTGCATCTGGATGACTCTATAGCTGTCCGAACATGAAATATGGTAGCCTCTACTTTTAGACTCACGTCTTTCCTCCCCTCTTGGTTTTACAGGATATAGTCACATTGCTGGGTTTGCTTAGTTTTTCATTCTCACATCTCATTGTTTTTACACACAGGAAATCTCAATTCTAAAAGTATGTACAGTTAACAAAACTTGACATTGAGAGGACTATTAAATCAAACACTCATTCTTAAGCCTTTCATTTTTCTGGTCTGTTCATAAGTTAGAATCAGATTGTCATTTTGTAAAGTAATACCTGAGGAACTTTGAAAGATTCTCACACTACAGAATGTATTTTTTTAAACATTAAGCAATTAAACATATTTCAATTGTACTGTTTCCATCCTAAACCCAAGTTTAAAAGAATGCTTGCCTTGATTCATGCACAAGGCTTGCAATATTGGTTTCTCTCACTTATCAGGGAATTTTTCCTTTATTTAAGTGGTCTTACTTTAGCTTTGTGTTGCCAATAGAAGGGACATAGTTCATTGTTTTAAGCATTGGGTACTTTGAAACTTTCTCCGTATGCATGGGAACACTAAATTTCACCTGCCACCATTTTCATTCACCCTGGGATCAATTAATTTCATAGGTATGTGTATATGTAAATCACTTCTGACCTACTAAGAAATGTTAGCTAGTTTCTGAATATCTCAAAAATAGCTCTGCACATTATTCAACCAAGCATCCAAAATGCCTTTCAACACATACTTTCTCCATATGATGTTAATTTTTCTCCTTCGTCTAAACCTCACTCATATTTTCTTTCTTAAACTACTACTATCCTTTCTTGTCTTGTCATTTCTTGTCTCCACTGTCATCCTCTAGTCTGGCCTACTACTGAAATGCAACACATTTAAATATCTACTGATCTCCACATTTCAATCCCCATAACTACAAAACAAACAAAAAGCTGCTTCTACTTGTCTGTGTGCACCAACCTTACTCCCAAATTGATAGCCACATTATGAATGGCTGTATGTATGCCTATAATAAATCCAAAAACTGATTATTCTACAGTCATTTTATAGTCTAAATTCTGATTTGTGGAAATCTGTGTCAAGACCCCATTCTCATATCCACTTCATTCACTTTTAAATATTACCTATTGTAAGCAAAGCATACCACAGGGCTACCTCCTGACTGCATTTTTGAATCTTTCAGTATTATATCCCCAATAACACCTTCTATAACCCAACTTCCTCATTCTGACACGTCTGACACTCACACTACTCAAATGTGACTCAACATACTGAAAATTACATTCGACAGAATTTATACGCAGAACACTAAAACATATATACACCGTTCATTCGATTGCATTCCAATTTGACACAGTAGCATTCACTATTTTTAGAGCAACATACTTGCATTTTGACTGTCATTGGACAAAACATTAATAACCAGTGCATATATTTATAAACACATATGCACCTCCAGGTAAATATATATATATATATATATATATATATATATATATATATATGTATATATATATATATATATATATATATATATATATATATATATATATGTATATGGGAATTTGACTTTGGATCAAATGCATAAACATGCAAACTGTCAATCCATGATACATCAAAACCCACATACCTAATAAAACATATATTGATCAACAAAGGATCGCAAAAAAAATAAGCTCTCCAGTGCCCTCATGTGGGGGGGGGGGGCTGTGCCCCCACACCTTCTGGCATTTATATATACCAATTACAAGGTTGCATTACAGTGGAAAAAGGGCATATGCCCCGATCCCAACTGTATAATGATCTTATAGTGAAAAAGCCGGTAATTTTCGATCAGCTGATTTTCAATCAGCTGTATCGGATTTTTCACTCATTAATGAAAAACCACTTTGATGCAAGATGATGCATCAATATAAATCTTCCAAAGACTATCAGCCATTTTAGATCCTCCATCAAATAACTGTATACAGATGGTAGTTCTTCTCAGTCAGATTTAGTAAATTTTGTCAGAATGTCACTTCAGAGTATTGGAGATGTAAATAGCCACAACGACATTTAAACAAAGTGGAGTTAGAACCTTATTAGTTTGATCACAGTTGCCCTTCTTAATCATGTGAGTGAATTACCTTCCTCATAATCCCTTTTGGATCATGTGGGAATCTGTCCTGAATCATGATAGTGAGATTTCTTGTGCAATTCTTACTTTTATGGGATATGGTGCTCTTTACATAAGGGAGAAGCCTTACTTAGCATACGTAGCTTTAACAAATTGTTCAGTGTTGTGATGACACCTACATAGAGTTGTTTACTTACTGTCTTATATTTATATTCCTTAGGGGGCATGTAATTCCTCAGTTAAATGGCATAGACATTTCCTTATTCACGTATATTATTATTTCTGTAAATAGTTTAATTTCTTCAAGACTTTTATGTTTCTAATACCTTGACAGGAATGGACCTCATTCCTAAGTGAGGGTATGATTAAAGTTCATAACATTTGGCTTCTCATTTTGTGATGTAGATTGAGATTTATTTGGAAATTATTAGTTGCTGTGGTCCTAAACACAGTACTTCTGTGGTTCCCTTAGGCAGTATAACTAGCCCTTTTTGCAAACAGTTTGCCATTCAAAGACTGAATATAAAGATGTGGAAGCATTTTATTACAGTGAGTGGAAATGATACTGTATAAGCTATAGAAATTAGGGAACTGCCTTTTTACCATTAGGAGCATTTATTTTCCTTTTATCAGACTCTTGTTTTTAAACATGGTTACTGCATTATATGAGAACTGCTCACTATACATCACTTATGCTTTCATGTTTTTTTTTTTTGTTGTTGTTATTTGATTTGTGTTTACTTGTCTTATAGGTCACTCTTCCTAGTCAGCCCATTGTCTGCTTAGATGGCATATAATAAATATGCCATTATGGATATTACTACCTCCCCCCATTGGGACTTCAAGTCATTTATACAAATAATTTGGAGGATGAGCTTTATCATCAGAGTTAAACATCAAGATTATTTTACCCTCTGAGGGTCCACTGTACTGACTTTGTTAATAAGAGAATTGCCTTTCTTTTGGTGAGCATGGTAAATTGTCCTGTGTGAGATCTACCTATTTGTCTTTTTATCTGTAGAGTAGGACATGACAGACAGATAGTTATTCTGACTGTAAGGTCTTGGACTCTTTCTCAAGCACAGTAAGCTGCTTGGTAGGGGTTAGTTCTGTGTTGGCAGATGAGATCTGTGCAGACTTATGTTTAGCCTCATGAGCTGTCATTGAGGTTACTTGTAGTCTTCATCTATTAGATCTTGGAATCCCCTAAGGTAGTTTTCTACCCTATTTACATATATATGTATGTATGTATGTGTATATGTGTGTGTATATATATATATATATATATATATATATATATATATATATATATGTATAAATAGACAAGGCTGCATGCTACTTTGCTATATAATGATACATCTATATTGATAAAGAGATGCTGAAACACACCCAGCCTTTAACAGTTTCCTCATTACTTTTATTTCTTACTCATGCATGAATCATGCATCTTATTTTCTTTACTCAAGAAGTCTAGAAAAAGTAAAAAATAATGGGGGGGGGGGGTGGTGACAGGTCCAAAATCAAGGACAATTTTTACATTTCTGCTCTAATTTACTTAAAATGTTAACAGGACAATAGGTTTTTTGCATCAATGTGCATTTTCTGATCAATAAAAAAGTATAAAACTCTAATGTCTGGCATTATTGAATGATTGCAAACCTCAGTGTTTTGCCAGAAAATCAATAATTTTACAAGAGACATTACAAAAGCATGAGGCAAAATCAGATGTTCTTCAGAATCAAGGACAGCTGAAAGGTATGCCTTGGATCACTTCTGAGAATAGTGTGAAGGTAGGGACTACTGATCTTGCAGTTTCTTGTCCACCTTCAAATGTATTAGTAGGGAACATATTAGTAGATGGAAGATGGAAAAACATGAGGGAATGGGATACTGAGTGTAGTATAGGCTGTTACCTGTTGACAGCTTTATTTTTCACATTTCTGTTTATTGAATTGTTAACAGGATGACTGGTCTAGTGCATGGACCTTTGCCAGCCAAGTCTTTGGTACAGAGCCAAAAGTACAATCATTCCAGAGACACTTTAGTTGTAACAGAATTTCATGTTACAGTTGAAATTCATAAACAGCATTTCTTCGTATGGCTGCATTTCTGAGATTAGCAGAAATCAAAAGTGGAGAATTTTTACTCAGTGTATAATACTTATTGAATCTGATGATTCATAGATTCATAGATATTCCAAAGCCACTAAGAGGTTGTATACCAAATGTAATTATACCACACCTTTCTAACATTTAGTTTGAGCCCATTTTTAGTACATCAAGAGTTTACTGCAGAAAGTTTATCTGGGGCGTAGGTATTGGTGTCATAAGAAGTTCCAGTTTGCAGTTTTTTGCAAACTTTGTTAGCCAGAGGTTTTGGGTCTCTGCTTGGAGATCGGAGGAGTAAATACTAAAGTGAAGAGTCCTGACGGACCCCCTAGTCACTTTCGTACTTTCCAGTGAGACACCTGTCGCTTACATTGTGTGGGCTCTGTCTTTCACACAATTTGCTGTCTATCTTTCTATATATGTGCCAATATTTAAAACATTTAGCTTTTATATGATGCCATCATGGAGAATGTTGCTGAAGGCCTTGGTCTGCTTATTATACGCCATGTTCACTGCAGGGCCACCCTTTACAGCCCCCATAAGCCCTTTGAAGAAGTTTACCAAATAAAATAAAGCAGGATTTATCCTTCACTATATCAAACTGTTTGCAATCATCTCTAACAGGATTCTTATTATGAAGTTAGTTATAATACATACCATGGCTTTGGATGAGGTTTGTAAGGCTGGTGGGTGCGTAATTACTCAGGTTAGTTGTAAGGGCTCCCTTATGGAGGTGCATCACCACTGCTGTGCGCCACTCATCAGAGACAAAACTAGAAGATAAACTTAGGGAAAGCAGTTTGAGGAATGTATCTGCAAGGTCAATATTAAAGAATGTAGCAACACTACAACACAGAGTGCAATGATTATTAGTTAGCTTGATCACCATACTGCTACATTTCAGCATCTGTGGATGCTAGTGCCACCTGTTAAGCTGAAACAATGTGAAGGGAATGTTCAGATATTAATAGGTTCTGATTCGGGAGCTGAAGTATACACCTATTTTCTGATTAGTTTAACTCTGTTTTCTTCTTGGACAGCTGAGAAATCATGGGTGCTACTCATTACTTTTTTGGGGGGATCCTTTTCACATCTATTTCCTTAGTTTACAGATGTCATGTAGCATTTTTAGCACCCAGGTGCTTCAAATTTCTAGAGTAAGTAAGGTCACCAGGCAAAATGGCCTGTTTCTGGAATTCCATTATATTTGCCATTATCAGATACAAATCTTATGAAGAAAATATTGAACTTTTACACTTCAGACCAGGTGGGGAGATTCAGTATCATAGATGGTAAGTCATTAACCATGCTTACTGAACCTGGAAGGAATCATCTAAATTCGGTCCAGCACCACTGGCTGACACTCTCTAACACTGAAGCTAACATTTTTATAAACATGTGGCTCTGCAAGTGTATAAAATCAGTTTAGTGGCAGGCTCTCTTACTCAGCCTAACCAAGTGGATTTTGTTTACACAAGACATCTGAGAGACTGGATTAGGTGGTATTGTCACATCTGCAAATATGGCTTAGTTAATATAACAATCCAAGACAGCTGAAAAGAGTTGTATAGGGACATACAGCAGAAATGCTTTCAGTGCAGTACTGATGCCTAAATACCCAGTCCAGACTACATAAGTTATAGTTCAGACTGTTAACTGAGTTAAATGTATAGCATTGCTTCCCCTTTTATTGAAGTTAACATCAGCCTTTTTCCATTCTACAGTTATGTCTATAGTCAAATATTTCTCATCTATAAGTGCTATGTGACTTGTGTTTTACAGCAATTGCTAATTCATTCACTCAAACTTGTTATAACCAAAGTACATTTAGAATGACAGGTCTTTGTGGTAAGGTATCCAAACGTTTAATATTTATAGTGACCAACAAGCTTAGCACTGTACATAATTTGACTATATGAAATCCGACGTCTGTGTTAGTTTTCTTGTAGAACTCATTGTACAGTAGATTGACTTGGTATTGAATAACACAGATACAATTGCTTGAGACAGCATCACCAAATCTGCTGAACCCACATTTTGTCTTGAAAGTTTCTGGCAGTTTATGGAACTGAATATTTCTGTTTTTGAATGATGTTTAATCTCAGTTGACTAGAGTAGGCAAAAACTATGGTTTTAAATACACTTTTATGTTGTAGAGCAGAATCTTGGACCATCCTGAATTTCTCTCTCTTGTTTAAAACAGATTATTTGCGATTTTATCATGAAGCATATTGTGTTCTGTCTGCTCACTTTCAAGTCTAATGTTGGCTGCCTACTTTCCTGAAGTAGTGAAAGGAATGTAGTAGGAAGCTTTGATCTCAATCTGCTGAGTGTACTCTCTCACCTATGCTGAGGAAGGGAGGTGGTTTGGCTTACTGCACTGGTGACTCCTATAGAAATGTAAATGTATCACCCACAGCAATAAGGCTGTCATGTCCACACATCTCATTGGCTCATGGTGTGGGTAGGAGTGTTGTCATGTGTTCTGGTAGTGCACAAGTGGTGTACAGGGAGGCAGATAGGAGAGTGTGCAGGATCAACTCTAAGAGAAGTGAGTGGGCTGATTAGGCTCTCTGATCAAGAACTGAGTGTGTGGCAGGGGCTTCATCCTGGCAGTAAGTCTGGCTCTGACTCTGAAGCAGGAACAAATGGGTCAGCTGGGTGCAGGAAGGGGAGGTCACTGGTCTTTAAAAAAAAAAAGAAAGATTTTCAGATGTACTACTGATAACAGAGACATATTCAGTTGCTCAATTAAGTACACACTACATCCTTTTTTCATGATATTCTTTATCATTTGGATTGTCCACTTTACTTAATCATTCGATTGATGATATCAAGTACTTGTAGTTATATGTCTGAATTCCAAGTTTGGCCAAGGATTGAAATTGCAGGCCTTTGTCAAACGCTACCTTTCTAGTATTTCTTATCTTGACAATATGAACTTCAGCACCATTATCAGTGATAATTTTGTAATCACTCCTAATCTAACAAACTCCAGATACTTAGAAGAGTTGTTTTACCATACTGTAAGGAAACATATCCCTGCTCATCTTTAACAATGGCAAAGCAGGAATTACATGCAAATTCTTCTCTTGTATTCACTCTAGTTCCTAAACCTGCAACATGTCAGAGAGTTATCATTGATTTGCACAATTTATGCTGAGATTTTAAGCATATACATGATATGTCATGTCCTTGCTTTGCACTCTGCCATAGCTAGGTGCAATTCATGTAGCTTCATCAGCATTTGGTTACAATGTTTATTTGACTTATTTTTACTGCTGTAGAGCACTGATTAGTTCTAGTTTCAGTCTTAGCCTGGAAATATATGACTTACAATGATTACAATTCTGTAATGATATACTCAGGTTACAGCAAGTAAACACAAAAATGAGCACTGTATAAAGTACGCATTATACATTATATGTATAGATTCAGTATGTACATGAATTATATAAAGACAGCTAATCTTGGGTTTATGATGCATATCAAGGAGATAGGGAGAATATTAGTAGATTGACAGAAAAAGTTAAGTAGTTCATGTGGGTTATATAGATGGAAAGGTTGCAGGTATGTAACCGTATAGGAATAACTACTTTTCCACCCTTGAACATCAGTTCCTGTACATACTGTAGGTCATTTTTTAATGGAAGTTTGGCTTGAGTAAAGCATGTAGTTGCTTGACTCCTTCCAGCCATCTCATCGTAATAGCATCTCACAGTAACTGCAGCGCCCCAAAAACTGAGTCGTGTCTATAAACCTTCCTTGCTTACACTGTACTCGCTGATTATACTTCTGTAGTAAAATTAACATTTTGTACAGATGTGTGGGTGTTTTGTGAAAATATTTCATGCAATGCTTTGAAGTAGCTTGAAGTAGCTTGTGGTCAGATTCCAGTATAATATCTTCCCTTTATCTGTAGTCATAGAACTTTCTGACATCCAAAGATTATCACTAATATTTTCTCAACTTTTGAACAGCATATTGATACATCACTCAGTGCTCCTGATGCATCAGCAAATAGTCTGACCTCCTAAAAAAGAACTGCTCCAATCCCTTGCTGAGCTGTATCAACTTACATGATTGTTGGAAGTGTCACACTATAATAACAACAGCATCTGTAATTATTATTATTATTATTATTATTATTATTTTTGCTCTGGTCCTCCTTTAAGTACGATGGAGGCTTGTTCGGGCAGGTCCACCTCAGAAGGCAGCGCGACCGGTGCAATTCCTGTTACCGGGGATTTAACCCAGCTCACGGGTCAACTCACACAGCTTGTGCAACTGTTAACTCCCATTGGGCATGGTCTAAAAACCATTATTTCAGAGCAAAAGGAAGTTCTCAAAGCGGTCTCGGCGAGGATTGTTACATCCGGTACAGCTCCCCCTGTACCTTCCACCAGCAATGGTGCAGTCCAGAAGCAAAGGAACGAGGCTCCTAACGTTACCGGAGTTGCAGAACTTTTGAACACTCCGTCCGTTTTTCGTGAGGACAGTGGGGAAACCTCAATTCCATGTCATCAACCTTCCATACCTCCCAGGGCTTCGTTGGACCCTTTACCGTTTCTGGAATGGGTTAATTTGAAACCAGCCTTCACGTTTTTGGGGCATACTAGGACTAATTCCACTGAAAGTATTAACTTTGAAGATAATTTGCGTTTCCTTGAGGACATTTTACGCAGGTACAAAAACCTTGTACTTGATAATATGTATTTGTCTGAATGTATAAACAAAAGTATAGTACCTAAGGGGTTAAGGGTATACAAGTACCCCAATCATGTTATACAGGGTAGTGAATTTCATACCGATTTGGTTAAAGCTTTTGATAAATGTGGCCTTGACATAGTTCGGGCAATTATAAAAAGGAATGAGAATGAGATTCAGACTTTAACCGAACAGATTTACAAATGTAATGAACGTATTACTGATGACCTATTGTTTACAGTTGAATCTTACAACATTAAATATCAGGAGGTTCGCAAACGTATAGATAAGTATTGTGACATTGTCATTAAAAGAAAATATAACAAACTCAGTAGGGACCTTAGGGAATATAGGGAAGGAAGACAATACCCTCATCCACCTCAAACTAGAAATACACATTCTAATTATTCTAACAATTCTTGGAATAGGGAAGAAATTATGTATAGGGACCAACCCACTTCCCCTATTTTGGTTGAAGAGGAAAGTATTGAACAGATTGACACACAGAATCAACCACATGATGAGGGTGATTTTTTACCAAGGAGATCGGGAGCGCATTCGGAACCAACAAGGGGGGCCACCATACCCACTATATCCGATTTTTGCACAAGGAAAGGAGAAACGAATGCAGGGGTGGAAGAGGAACACCAACCTGGACTGGCAATAAATGATGATATCTCTGTTGTCAGTATTGGTTTACACAAATGTTATAGTAGGAATGGTTATCACATCTACAACTACAGTGACATTCCGGTCACCAGTACCTGTTTTGATTTATTCACTAAGGGGTTTAAATTTGTTCCAACCAGAGGTAGTGCATTAGTTAATACCATTTTGGATTTAAAAATGTTTACCCGTAAATTGAATTTGGAACATTTATTTGGGCATACCCCAATGGCCCCAAGTTTATTACTTAAAAAATCTAGTACATTTTACCCCCCACTGCATCCCCAACTTAGCAATTTAGAAGCTAGGATTGAGAAATTAATTCACCAAGAGTTGTCTGAAGGAAATTTTGACCATAATTTAAGTTATCAAGAAAATCAATTATTGTATGATTTGGCACATAACCATCATTTGAGAGTTATGCAACCAGACAAAGGTGGGGGTACTGTATTTATGAACCAGATAATGTATGAAAGTAAAATGAATGACATTTTATATGACTCTAACAGATATACATTGACATCTATTAATGAGGTATTTCTATCTTATCAAAAGATTGATTTGGCTATCAAGGATATGCTTGACCAGGAGGTTATTGAATTTGATACCTACTCCTTTTTGGAAACCCCTTTTCCCAGGGTGCCTACCATATTTGGGATACCTAAAGTGCACAAATGTGTTGAGGACCCTCCTTTAAGACCTATTGTGGCAGCTCAAGGTTCCAAGACCCATTCTATTTCAAAATTTTTGGATTGGAAACTTAAGCAGGTTTGGGGGAAGGAAACACACCTGCTTAAGGACTCTTGGGAATTCTTAAGTAAGATTACCCCAGAATTATATAGATCCAATCTTATATTTCTGACCATAGATGTTGTAGATTTATTTACGGTCATCCCTACTGAAATAGGACTAGAATGGATTGAGGAGGCACTTTGGGAATGTCCAGGAATTTCTAACAATGATGTTCACATGATTATTGGGCTCTTGGATTTGGTTTTGAAAAACAATTTTGTATTTTATGGTGGTGAATATTTCCAACAGACCAGTGGGGTATCTATGGGGGCAAATTGTGCACCTACCTATGCCGATATCATTATGGCTGTTTGGGAGAAAAAATTTATTCACAATTGTGAGTTTGCAGTAAACTGGATCCATTACTCGAGATTCCTGGATGATATTTGCATTTTTTGGATTGGCCCTATGGAGACTATTAAATTATTTCTTTCCTACATTAATTCTACCACCTCTTTTTTAAAGTTTACCCACCAGGTTTCCCAAGGGATGGTAAACTATTTGGATGTAACCATTAGTAAAAATCCATTTGGGTTTAGTTCTAAAGTATACAGGAAGCCCACCTTTTCAAATAGTTACCTACATTTCTTTAGTTCCCACCCAGGATTTCAAAAGAGGGGTATTATTAAAGGACAGTTTGTTAGGGTGTCACGCATGACATCACAGGATTCACAATTTGCTCTTGAGTGTGATATACTTTCTTCCATGTTTTCCGAAAGAGGTTATCCCAAACATCTTATTGATTCAGTCAAAGAAGAGGTTACACAAGGAAGACCAGATAGATTTAAGCCTATTTTGGGGCAAGGTTACCTCGAATTAGGGGCAAAACAGAGGAATAACACTCAGACCCTTGAGAATGATCCTTTTCTTTTTGTTACTGAATATAGTGCCAATGTTGCTAAACTTACCAATATCATTGAGAAAGAGTTCAACATTTTTCAGGACATTACAGATTTAAGCAGTTTTAAGGATAGAAGGGTAAAAACAGTTTACAGGAAAGGATTTAACATTAAAAGAATTTTGGAGCAGGAAATTTCACCCCAGTATGTGAAGGACCCAAAGAAAGGGACTTACAAATGTGGGCGATGCTCACAATGCAAGTATATTTTAAATCAAGATAAAGTTTATTTGGAAAGTAGAAATAGGACGATTTCATCTAAAAAATTTTACAATTGTCTTTCCTTTGGGGTTGTTTATTTGGCAGTGTGTCAGTCCTGCCAATCATTTTATGTTGGGAAGACTGAAAGACCCCTTCGTAGACGCGTGTACGAACACTATTATGATATAAAGAAGGGGAATTCTAACAATGCACTTTACAAGCACACTAACACATGTGAGGGGGCAGTGTTTTTATTCTTTGTTTTAGATTCAGTGTCCAAAGACTCTAGGGGTGGACCCTGGGAAGTTAGATTGTGCCATCAAGAAACATACTGGCAGATTCTTTTAGAATCCAACCACTTCCCAGGGTTGAATGACTCTATATCTATTGTTCCATATTTGAAACTTAGAACACAAATGATCTAGGTATTTATTAATATGTGTGTATAAAAATAAATAAAAAATAAATAATAGCTGAAATTTTATTTGTTTACATTGGTGTATATATATACACACTTTTTGCATACAATATATATATTTATGTTTATTTATATATATATATATATATATATATATATATATATATATATATATATATATATATATATATATTTTTTTTTATTATACTTATATTTATATTTATGTGTAAAAACATTAGGGACTTTTTAATAACAACATATTCATGATTTTTAGTGCATTTATACATAAGTTTAATTTATACATGTAAATTCTCAAGAAACAGTATTTACAAAGTTTTCCATCTGACATTAGAAGTATTCTGGTGATGGTATTAAGCAATGGAGTGTATTTAGCTCTTTGTTGTTTGGTGCTTTAAATGTGGGTAATTTTCAATTAAGTTACATGATGTTTGTCAATTATTCACTTTAAGCAATTATTCACTTTAAGCAACAGTATATAAGAGGGTTCATTGTTGTAAGTGACTGTTTTCTGATGAAGTTATAAATTGACGAAAAGCGTGTAACCAGTCTTGTTGCGTTTTAAAATAAATACTGTTTTCTACCTTGGATTTACCTTATTGTGAGCTGTTTGCTATTACCAGCCTTTGGTGTTGCTGCCTTTGGACATATTTCTACAGTTTTTGGTTTGTCATTTTGGTTCGTGTGTTGATACTGTAAGGAAACATATCCCTGCTCATCTTTAACAATGGCAAAGCAGGAATTACATGCAAATTCTTCTCTTGTTTTCACTCTAGTTCCTAAACCTGCAACATGTCAGAGAGTTATCATTGATTTGCACAATTTATGCTGAGATTTTAAGCATATACATGATATGTCATGTCCTTGCTTTGCACTCTGCCATAGCTAGGTGCAATTCATGTAGCTTCATCAGCATTTGGTTACAATGTTTATTTGACTTATTTTTACTGCTGTAGAGCACTGATTAGTTCTAGTTTCAGTCTTAGCCTGGAAATATATGACTTACAATGATTACAATTCTGTAATGATATACTCAGGTTACAGCAAGTAAACACAGAAATGAGCACTGTATAAAGTACGCATTATACATTATATGTATAGATTCAGTATGTACATGAATTATATAAAGACAGCTAATCTTGGGTTTATGATGCATATCAAGGAGATAGAGAGAATATTAGTAGATTGACAGAAAAAGTTAAGTGGTTCATGTGGGTTATATAGATGGAAAGGTTGCAGGTATGTAACCGTATAGGAATAACTACTTTTCCACCCTTGAACATCAGTTCCTGTACATATTGTAGGTCATTTTTTAATGGAAGTTTGGCTTGAGTAAAGCATGTAGTTGCTTGACTCCTTCCAGCCATCTCATCGTAATAGCATCTCACAGTAACTGCAGCGCCCCAAAAACTGAGTCGTGTCTATAAACCTTCCTTGCTTACATTGTACTCGCTGATTATACTTCTGTAGTAAAATTAACATTTTGTACAGATGTGTGGGTGTTTTGTGAAAATATTTCATGCAATGCTTTGAAGTAGCTTGAAGTAGCTTGTGGTCAGATTCCAGTATAATATCTTCCCTTTATCTGTAGTCATAGAACTTTCTGACATCCAAAGATTATCACTAATATTTTCTCAACTTTTGAACAGCATATTGATACATCACTCAGTGCTCCTGATGCATCAGCAAATAGTCTGACCTCCTAAAAAAGAACTGCTCCAATCCCTTGCTGAGCTGTATCAACTTACATGATTGTTGGAAGTGTCACACTATAATAACAACAGCATCTGTAATTATTATTATTATTATTATTATTATTATTTTTTGCTCTGGTCCTCCTCAAGACCATCAACCTTAAGCCCCTGTTGCTCTGCTAACCCAATCATTCACCTTGGGTGAGACTCGTATTATTCATTACTTCCCTGGAGCAAGGTTCGAGTATACTTGGAAGGGGATAAACATTTTTCCTTTAAGCCCTAACTCCCTGCAGATACACATTGACATCCAAGAAGATGGCATGCAGTGGGCCTTGCAATGTATGGCCCACCTCCCATGAACAATTGTTCATGTCCTCCCCTTGTAGGCAAATACCTCCATGTTATCTACTGGGGATTTCACTGCAGAGTCTGTGCTCACAAGAACATGACATTCTACTCAAGAGAGGTGAGCAGGCTTAAGTGTCATCAATCCTCTGCTCCTCCATGACAGCTCCAACAGGTGCCAAAGCTCCTATTTGAACTTGGGTCACTTAGGTCATAGTTGGGGCTTTATCTCTCTGTGCCAATGTAACTGTCATATTTCATTGTTTGGTGTTCTTATCCACTGTAAAATCACTTGTTTGTGTGAACACTGGCATTTATATTTAAGGAATAACGCACAAATGGTATGGATAATGCTGGATTTACCGATGGTTGTTGTGGTTTGATTGCCCTCATGATCAGATAAAGCCAACCATGGGTTAATGCAGCATTAACCACACTCAGGAGTGGGCTGCCATTATTATACAATGACATTATTTAAGAAAGAAATTGCTTACATTTCTTAAATAATGTCTTTGTATAACAATGCTGTAGTTTTCCTCAATGTTGTTTTGCATTCTTCTGCATTTTCTGATGTACTGCGCATGTGTATGAGACTTACTTTCTCACACCTGGACAGTACATCAGTACTGTTCAAGAGATGCAATGGAGAAAAGCGAATCTCTCTTGCTGTTTTTTTTTTAATTTATTTACTTCTGCCAGTCCTAATGCAAAAAACATGGACAAAGCACAACATAGTGTGGGGGTAACAAAGGTCCAAAAATATCAAACCAAATGAGATAGCCAGCACATAGTGGTGTAGAAGCATAATTTTATTCCAAATATGGCAACAGACCGGTTTCGGCAAGTAAAATAATGCCTTCCTCAGTGTAAGGGGTAATTACACAAAAAGCCATATATATAGAACCAATTCAAGCAAAGACACGTGATCATTGGCTATTCACAGTTGCTCATTAATTTCTGGTGGAAGTAATCCACCTAATCTAATTATCCACCTTTTTTCTTTTTGGTTAAGGATAGTGTGCCAGCCAATTTTATTACCTCAGTTTCCCTTGATCATATTAATAATGGTAAATCTAAAGGATGCAGTTGGATGAGACAAAACATGCTTATAAAGAGCATTGGTGATTTTCTTAAGTTTGATATCACTCAGATGTTGACTAATGCGGTATGTAACAGGTCTAGATGTCTGGCCCACATAAAACGCAGAACAGGAACAGGTATCTAAGTAGATAACCCAATCAGAAGAACAATTAACTCCTAATGATGTGGACATCCTACAAAAGGGCCTCACTGAGACAGATGCCTGGTGTCAAAGCCATGGCCTCAAGCTCAATGCCAAAAAGTGCATTGTCATCCCTTTTGGTAAAAACTCTGTACCCATGAACTACCACATAGGCGGTAGTCTACTTAACACTGAAAGTGTGATAAGAGACCTTGGGACACAGGTGGACAGTAGTCTTTCCTTTGATAATCACATCGCCACAGTAGTCAGGAAATCCTTCTATGTGGCACACCTCATCACAAAAGGTTTCTCATCCAGGAAAAAAGAGGCCATTTTTCCCCTCTACTCATCACTCATTAGATCCATTATAGAGTACAATGCCCCTTTTGGTATGTACCTCACAAGACATCTACAACAACTGGAAAGGCCACAGAAATACTCACAAGGAGGATTACCGGCCTCAAACAGATGCCCTATCCAGACCGTCTCAAAAAACTCCAGCTTTACTCTGTTGCATATCACCTACTCAGAGGCGATCTCTGCCTAACATACAAAGCTATGTCAAACCCAGAGCTGTTGGACATGCTCCACATAAAGAAATCCCAGTCCCTCCAAGTTGCATGCTCTAGGGACCTAAACCTTGTCACTACAATAAACAGAACATGCTGGAGGGATAGATTACTATCCCAGAGACTTCCCATATGCTGGAGCAAACTACCTATCTATATCAAACAAAGCTCCTCATCAGCACTCTTCAAGAAAAATCTTGATGATTGGATGGGAGATAGAAAATTCACCCCGGGGATCCCTTCTGTGGCTCTGCTTGACAGGGGCACAGGAAAATAATTTCCTTGGGTGGCAAAACCCAGGGTACAATTTGGCTAGGCTTATATAGACCCTAGGGCCAATAGCCTAGTACCTACCTATGAACCTATAATTAGCAAAAAATCTGATATCAAATACCCTGCCCGTATTACGGCTACTGAAACATTTAGTTTGATTCATCCTGATACAATGGACATAATGGCCACATGGATAACACCCATGGAGGACATCACCTTTTAGAGTAAGTTGTTTAGTACAATTAAGGCCATCTGATCCATATTTATAATGATTAACATATGACCTTAGTGTTTTACCCCTCCTATAACCAAAGTGGCACTTGTCATCAAGCATATGACCGAGTTTTTCATCAGACATAAGTATATTCCAGTTACGTTGGATAACTTCACAAAACATGTTAGTATTGCGCCCATATGTAATAATCAACCTGATTAGAGATACATTATGAGTGTTTTTCTTCCTGTATTTCATCAGTTCAGACCTCTCCTTAGAAGCCACCTGACTACAATCAATGGTAATGGTCCCTGGCTTATACCCCTGGCTTTTAAATCTGTTGACCAAATCCTTCCTGAAGTAATCATATTTCATGGAGTCAGAATAAATCCGTTTAAGTCTCATAAAATGGGATTTTGGTATATTACGAATAACATGAGGTGGATGGTGACTAGTGGTATGTAATAATGAATTGTATTCTGGAAATTTGCGGAATACTTGGGTGTCCAAAGTGCCATCAGAATTCTTTGTAACTGGAACATCCAAAAAGGCAATCTGGTTTCTGTCATGGTTACAGGTAAACTGTATACCCCATTTATTATTATTAATGTATTCCCCAAATTCCTGTCAATATGGAATGCCACTCTTCCATACTAACCAACAGTCGTCAAGGTAACAATGCCAAATATCCATTTCTGGCAAATATAAATTATGAAGGGGTTCATAAATTAGTTGTTCCTCTATATATGCTATAAATTAGTTGGCATAAATGGGGGCAAAGGATGCCCCCATTGCCGTCCCCCATGTTTGCCAGAAACAGTTGTCCTGATAATAAAAGACATTCTTGGTTAATACATGTTCTGCTAACCCAATCAGGAGGGTATTGAATCCAGGTGGGTAAAGTTGAGAGATCTCCAGCCAATATTCAATGGCAAGAATCCCCGTCCAGTGGGGAATGTTGGTATAGAGGGCTGATACATCCAGTGTACATAAGTACCAGTCAGGTTCAGTTTGGACATCAGCTAAGATCTGTAGAAATTTGGTCGTATCCTGAATACGAGCTCTAACAAATTTAAGTAGCGGGAGTGGATACTGGGTAAGAAACACGGATAATGATTCAGTTAATGAACGTCTACTGGAGACAATAGGTCTCTCAGGGGGATCTGACAAAGATTTGTGAATTTTTAGTAGTAAATACAAATGTTGTCTTTTGGGATCTGTAACTATTAGATGTTTAGAAGTAGTTCTGGAAATTATCCCTTCCTCCACCGTCAAATTAATAAAACTATCAATATGGTGTTTAAATGTAGGTGTGGGATCCAAGGCCATGGGCATATAGTATAATCGATTATTGAACTGTCTATAAGCCTCATTATTATATTTCTCTCCCAGTCCATTACCACAATAGCTCCCCCTTTGTCGGCAGGCGGAATGACCAAGTCTGTGTTAGATCTAAATTCCTGTAAGGCTGTCAGTTGACTCTTAGAAAGATTATGCAATCTTGATTGTGCATCACCATACCCAACATGTAGATCTTTGAGTACTTGATTTAAAAATAGCTGAACAGTAGGGTGCATAGGTGGCATAAAACTAGATTTCTGAAAATGAAAAGAATGATCAATGGAAATATTCTTCTCTTTATCAAAAAATAACTTCAAATTCAATGTACGACCAAAGGAGTACAAATCCGAAACAAAATCATCCTCAGCCACAAAAAATGCAGGGACAAAGTTCAGACCTTTATTTAACAGGTCAATTTGAGTAGTTGTTAAAACATGTGATGATATATTAAGCACATTACAATCACTTATTTGTTCCTCATCATCCGTAGTAATATCTTCACATTGGGTATGTCTATGGTGTTTCCACCATGCCCTGTGTTGTCTAACACTAAAGGGATGTCCCTGTTGCTGCATTTGGCTGTGGTGAGGCCACACCGTGTGTTGCCTCAGTATTCGTCATTGAGGAGGATTCCTCACCTGATGTGCCCCCAACGGAAGAAGTAGGCTTCCTTAGAATCAACCTAGGTCATTTTCTTTTGTTTGATTTAGGCCCTAAATTGAAAAATTTCACATTCTTCTGGGAGCCAAAAGGCCTACCCCGTTCATAGTTTGCCTGGTTCCTGTTGAATTTATGTATTTTTTTCTCCTTCAGCTGTCTTTATAAGGACAATAACTCCTGACTTAATTGTTGAAGACAAGTGTGATAATTGGCCTTTCCTTCAAATTGTTTAGTCTCCTCACAAAGTTGAGTAACCTCAACCAGACCATTATCTATACACTGATCATAATAGGAGGCTAAGGCCTCTAGAAAACCCATAGAGGCCTGCTGTTGCACAGTAGCCCACTGTTGGTCCAAATCCTGATCTATAAAAGGTACTAAAGGTTGCATCCTAACACAAAATCCTATTGGGCTAATATTCTTGGTCATATAGGCTTTAAAAAGCCGAAGATGCCATATGTTGGTCATAAGGGTTTTCATACTCTTTGATAATTTTGAAAAAACCATCACTACAATCGATATTATTAGAGGCCTGATCAGTTGAACTCTGTGGATAATGCTGGTTGCCCAGACCAAAAACCCCAATATCATCACAGTCAGTGATAGACCTTGTAATAACTGGCTGAGCTCCATATTAGTTATTGATAATATAAAATCTGCTAAATTACAGTATGAAAATATTCAACCTGCAGGAGGTGCCCAAGGGTGGTTGTGGCCCAAAAAGTATTGACCAAAATAAATATATAGAAAAGCTCCTTAAAGGAACTAATAATATCTCTATTACCTGTTAAGATGGACACAAGAATCCCACCACCTAAAATGGTTCACAACATAATTCAATCTTGAAACCAAAGTCAACCATTGCAGTACTACATAACAAGTCTAATGTATATCAAAACATATAGATACACAGAGGACAATGATATCCACCACACAATTATATCAAAATAAATTCACAAAAGCCCATTCAAAGAGTAAATCGGCCCATGATAACCTGGACTCAACAACGTGGTGCTACGTACCTCTGTTACGGTTATTTAGTATTGCCAATCAAAGGTCAAAAATAGGGACATATTTTATTGCGTTTATAAACTTAGAAAGTTGGTTGAAGGAGAGGATTTGTGTTAACATGCTTTTGTTGAAGGATATGAAGCATAAATCTCAAATGTCTGTCATTATTTGATGACTTTAATCCTTACTGGTTTGCCAGAAAAATACATCTATCATGCAGAAAAGAAGAAAACTATGAGTCAAAAATCTGGACATTCTGGGAAAATGCAGAGAGTCCAAAGCTACAACAGTCTGCTGAGATTTATGGAGGGACAGCACAGAAATGAAAGGGAAATCAGCTGCATTTCTGTTTAGTCATGAAGAATGTACTGATTTTTCTTTATTATGCTCTGCCTTCCATAGCATATATCAAAAGAAAAGTCTAACCACTCAATGCTACTTCAGTGGCCAAACTTTATTCTATTGGCATATGCTTGATTTACAATGGGCATGCTGGTTGGGCTGACCAATCATTGTGCTCATTTCTGAATATTAATGAGAAATGGAAATGGTGATGATTGTAAGGAAAATCAGTCACAGAGCTTCTATTGGAGTATGGTTCAGACTTGGCGCTTAAAAGATTAGTGTAACAAAGAGCTAGAATCTAACTAATCAGCTCAGATTTTATTACGAATGTAGAGTTTAATCTTTTTATAATAAAGGTCAATCAGAGGAGAGTGTGTTGAGCAGATGGAAAGAGTACTTTGAGGGGTTGATGAATGAAGAGAATGAGAGGGAGAGAAGGTTGGATGATGTGGGGATAGTGAATCATGAAGTACAATGGATTAGCAAGGAGGAAGTAAGGATAGCTATGAAGAGGATGAAGAATGGAAAGGCTGTTGGTCCAGATGACATACCTGTGGAAGCATGGAGGTGTTTAGGTGAAATGGCAGTGGAGTTTTTAACTAGATTGTTTAATGAAATCTTGGAAAGGGAGAGGATGCCTGAGGAATGGAGAAAAAGTGTTTTGGTACCGATTTTTAAGAATAAGGGTGATGTGCAGAGCTGTAGTAACTACAGAGGGATTAAACTGATCAGTCACAGCATGAAGTTATGGGAAAGAGTAGTAGAAGCTAGGTTAAGAAGGGACATGATGATTAGTGATCAGCAGTATGGTTTCATGCTGGGAAAGAGCACTACAGATGCGATGTTTGCTCTGAGATTGGTGATGGAGAAGTACAGAGAAGGTCAGAAGGAGTTGCATTGTGTTTTTGCAGACTTAGAGAAAACATATGACAGGGTGCCTAGAGAGGAGTTTTGGTATTGTATGAGGAAGTCGGGAGTGTCAGAGAAGTATGTAAGAGTGGTACAGTATATGTACAAGGGTAGTGTGACAGTGGTGAGGTCTGTAGTAGGAGTGATGGATGCATTTAAGGTGGAGGTGGGATTACATCAAGGATCAGCTCTGAGCCCTTTCTTATTTGCAATGGTGATGGACAGGTTGACAGATGAGATCAGACAGGAGTCCCCGTGGACTATGATGTTTACAGATGACATTGTGATCTGTAGTGAGAATAGGGAACAGGTGGAGGAGGCCCTGGAGAGATGGAAATATGCTCTAGAGAGAAGAGGAATGAAGGTCAGCAGGACTAAGACAGAATATATGCGTGTGAATGAGAGGGAGGATAGAGGAATGGTGAGGATGCAAGGAGTAGAGGTGGCGAAGGTGAATGAGTTTAAATACTTGGGATCAGTAGTTCAGAGTAATGGTGAGTGTGGAAGAGAGGTGAAGAAGAGAGTACAGGCAAGATGGAGTGGGTGGAGAAGAGTGTCAGGAGTGATTTGTGACAGACGAATACCAGTAAGAGTGAAAGGGAAGGTCTACAAGAGGATAGTGAGACCAGCTATGTTATATGGGTTGGAGACAGTGGCATTGACAAAAAGGCAGGAGTTGGAGCTGGATGTGGCAGAGTTAAAGATGTTAAGATTTGCACTGGGTGCGATGAGGGTGGACAGGATTAGGAATAAATATATTAGAGGGTCAGCCCAGGTTGGAAGGTTCGGAGACAAAGCCAGAGAGGCAAGATGACGTTGGTTTGGACATGTGCTGAGGAGCGATGCTGAGTATATTGGGAAAAAGATGCTAAGGATGAATCTACCAGGTAACAGGAAAAGAGGAAGGCCTAAGACAAGGTTTATGGATGTGATGAGAGAGGACATGCAGGTGGTTGGTGTGACAGAGCAAGATGCAGAGGACAGGAAGAAATGGAAACAGATGATCCACTGTAGCGACCCTTAACGGGAACAGCCGAAAGAAAATGATGATGATGATAATAAAGGTCAACCGGAAATTAAAATACTGACTCTTGTATGGAGATTAAACTTAGGACTCCCTTCATTCTGTGCAGTTGTCTGGATATTTAGTTACCTAGCTTGTCCCAAGAAAAGTTTCTTCTTTCAACTAGGAAACTACCATGATAGTGATTTTTTGAACACATCAGAATCCAGTGCAGAACAACTATGGACTTAGTAATGTATTAACAATTCACAAGGAGAAATGCGTTGAATGAGGGGTGGGCCCTAAGTTCAATAGGTTCACTGGCAAATGTGAGTGTGATGTGTGTGTGTGTGTGTGTGTGTGTGTGTGTGTGTGTGTGTGTGTGTGTGTGTGTGTGTGTGTGTGTGTGTGTGTCTGTGGTGTGTGTGTGTGTGTGTGTGTGTGTGTGTGTGTGTGTGTGTGTGTGTGTGTGTCTGTGGTGTGTGTGTGGGTGTATGTGTGTGTGTATGTGTGTGTGTGTGTGATGCAGAAGAAAGGCCTGTCAATCTACTTCCATTCTCCCCCTGCCTAGGAACTCCATGGATGGCAGAGGCAGTTCATGGAGTTGCTCTAGAAGCCAGGCATGACCTGTGAGCCCAGATGGCTGGACGGACAGACAAATGTGTATGGGGATGTTTCAGTCTTTACTTTTTTAAACAATTCCATGGCATGAATACAACATATACATTTAAAATTA